>NC_033638.1:1821061-1979604 GCF_001540865.1 Ananas comosus
TTTTTTTTTATTATTTATTACCCTTCATAATATTTTAAATATTTTTTCTGTTTCTTTTTAACGTTTTTATTTGTTTGTTAAATCTACAGACTATAAATTTTTACTAAAATATTTCTACCCGCCGCATCGCGCGGGTCCCTACGCTAGTATAAAGTAATAATTAATTAGGTAAACTTTATTATCTCATCATTAAAGAAGTTTTTTACTTTTTGTGCAAAAATATGCGAATGAACTACATCAGAGCAAGCCAACTATAAAAATTTCTTAAAATAGAATGTTGGTGTTTTTGTTGAAAAATTATTAGTGAATATATATTAGAATGATTAATTGAGATTTGAATACTTTAACTATTCTAGAGAGATTCTTAGTTGGATATATTTTGTTTGTTTGGATTTTCAAGATACTTTGAATTAGAAATATATTTTGGTTTGTTTGTTAATTTATATATGATACATGGTGATAATTTGAATTGTGAAATGTAAAAAATTGTTATATAAATAATGGATGGATATTGCTAATAGATTGATTGTTGAAACTGCGACCAAACTGTTCGTCGCTAATATATGATTGCTGGTATATATTGATAGATAAATTTACGACCATATTATTGGTCGCAAAATATTTGTTGAATTAATTACCTGTTATTGAATTTGCGACAAATTATTCTCACCGCTATACTATCATAAAATAATAAAATAAAATTATTAAAAAAATATTGACTTTTAGCGACGACTAGATGTTGTTGCAATTAGGTTATATTTAGCAACGAAAAATATTATCCAGATGTATATTTAGCAACAAATTACGGGGTCACAAGTGACCAATTATTTTGTCGCTATTAGTGCATTTACAGTGACAAATCTTTGGTCGTCGCTAAATGTAACGGCTAATAGTGACCAACTGTTTTACTTCATCACTAAATAGTTTTAGCAACGGGGCGGTAGCGATGAAGTAGTGACGAAGCAGAATAAACGAACCATCTTCAAACCTCCGATAGTAAACACAATTATCGTATAAACTACTGCTATAACCATGCTTGATCATAAACCTGTCAAACCGCTTATACCACTGCCTCGGTGCCTGCTTCAACCCGTAGAGAGATCTTTTCAATTTGCACACAAGATTTTCCTTCCCCGGCTGAACGAAGTCTTGAGGTTGTTCTATATAAATTTCTTCTACTAGATCCCTATGAAGAAATGCAGTTCGAACGTCAAGCTGCTGAAGCTCTAAATCAAACATAGCCACCATAGCTAGAAGCATCCTGATCGACGGGTGCTTTACCACCGGTGAGAAGATCTCATTGAAATCGACTCCTTTTACTTGCGCATAGCCCTTGACTACTAACCACGCCTTGAATTTTTCTGGTTCTCCATATGCACCCTACTTCTTTTTATAGATCCATTTGCAACCGATGGATCTCTTCCCTTCCGGTAATGGAATCAGATCCCATGTCTGATTCTTCTGTAGAGACTCCATCTCTTAGGTCATAGTTGCCATCCATCTGCCACTATCTTTGTCCTGTATCGCCTCCTAATAGGAAGTAGGATCATCTGATGTAATTAATAAGGCATAAGATACTACATCCTCCAACCTGTATCGTAAAGGTGGATGGATCTGTCTCCTTTCCCTTCCTTTAGTGATAGAGTATGGCTCCTCCGAAGTGCTTTCAATCGGATCGCTTTGTGTACTGTGATCATCGTGATGGTGGGGCTGCTCCACCTGATCATCTACACCCTCTTGCCGCTCCACCTGTATCTGCTTAGTTTTCGACTGTTCTTCATGTTGAGCCTCCTTATGATCTTTATGCGGCATAGATTTTTCGTCAAAAACTACGTCCCTGCTAATTACCTTCTTCTTGGCGATAGGGTCCCACAGCTTATATCCTTTAACCCCTATATCGTACCTAAGAAATATGCAGCGTTTTGAGTTGAATCTAATTTTCTACGCTGATTTTCCTGGATATGGACATAAGCAGGACAGCCAAAGGCCCGTAAAGAGGAATAATCTGTAAGTTTACTTGTATATACTTCCTCCGGTATTTTGAGTTCGATTGCTGTGGCAGGAGATTGATTCATAAGATAGCACGCCATATCACTACTTCAGCCCAGAACTCCTTTCGCAAATTTGCACATAACCTCATGGATCTGGCACGTTCTAGCAGTGTTCAGTTCATCCTTTCTGCTATCCCATTCTGCTGTGCAATATCTGGAACCGTGTAATGACGTACAATACCCTCATCCTTGCAGAATTTCTTAAACTCCCGAGAAGTGAACTCTCCACCATTGTCCGTTCGAAGAACCTTAACTTGCTTTCCAGTTTATTTTTCCACTTCATTCTTCTAATGTCTGAACTTTATACATACCTCAAACTTTTCCTTCATGAAGAATACCCAAGCCTTACGGGAGAAATCATCGATAAATGTAATAAAACAACGAGCACCACTTTTCGAAGTCACCGGAGCCAGCCCCCACACGTCCGCATGGATGTACTCAAGTACACCTTTACTTTTATGACTGGAGGTCCTGAAACTCAACCTTGGAGGTCCTGAAACTCAACCTTTTCTGTTTTCAAATAAACAATATTTGCAGAAATTAAGTTTACAGGATTTAATACCTTTGAGTACTCCCCTTTTATGCAGTTCCAACATCCCTATTTCACTCATGTGGGCTAGTCTTATGTGCCAGAGCTCCGTATCATCAGCATCATGATCTTCTATGGAAGTTACCACAGCGCTTCCAATCACCGACTCACCGATCAGCCTATACAAATTCCCTTTCTTCTCTCCCTTCATGATGACCAGGGTACCCTTTTTCAACTTAACAACTCCACCTAAAATGCTAACTGAACATCCAATAGAGTCAAGAGTACCAAGTGATATAAGATTCAACTTGAGATCCGGAATGTGTCTCACATTCGTTAACGTCCTCACCACACCATCAAACATTTTTATTTTTACTGTTCCGATACCGACCATCTTATAGCTAGTGTGATTACCCATCATAACACTACTGCCTTTACAAGACTTATAAGTATCAAATAAAGACCTGTCTGGAGACATGTGATAAGAACAACCCGAATCCAATATCCAGTCACCAAGAGATTTAGAATCTGTTGTAACCGTCAAAACGTCCTGACCGAAATCGCTGGCTATGCTCGCCGTATCTGCAGAGGAATTTTGCTTTTGCAGCCAAACCTTCCTCCTTTTGCAGTTCTTTTTCATGTGGCTCTCTTTCTTGCAGAAGTAACACTTCACTTTTTTTTTGATTTTGACTTGGAACGGGATCTTCATTTACCTGCATTACGTACACTTGATCGTCCCCTTCCTCCACCTGTATCATTTACGACCAAGCCTGCACTGCTTTCTTCGATACTCGCCTGCAACCTGATCTTTTCAGATAAAAGTGTCGATGCAACATCATCCATCTTTAGAGTTTGCTTCCCGTACAGTATGGTGGTCACCAAGTGATTGTAGGACAACGAAAGTGATGTAAGAAAAATCAACGCCTTATCGTCCTCGTCAATCTTAAATTCTTGAATGATCCACATCACTTCTGGTTCTATTGTAACAAAAGATTCCCTTTTTATGTGGAAAAGACCCGTATCAATAATTATGATCTTACATATGGACAATTCCGAGCAAATCTGCAATAATTTTATTAAAGGTGTTCAACTGTTCCGTTATTTTCGTACCTTCCTTCATGCGTAGCCCATATAATTTTTGTTTTAAGTACAACACGTTCGAGAGGCTTTTTGTCATGTACAGCTTCTCTAGCTTGTTCCACATGCCGATTGAAGTTTCTTCATCCATAACGTTATACATTATCTCATCTACTAGGCACAATATAATTGTATTCATCGCCCGCAGATCAATATCCTTCCAATCTTCGTCGCTCATTGATGTTGGCTTTTTTGATTTTCCGAGCAACGCCTTATGAAGGCCCTGTTGAACCAGAAGGGTTTTCACTCTTCTCTACTAGAGACTAAAGTTTTCTTTACCATCACATTTCTCCACCTCAAATTTAGAAGACGAGACCTTCGACATTTCTGATGTAGTGCGAACCTTATGCTCTGTTACCACTTGTTGGGAACTTGATGGATAGTTCGTCATGCGCTACCAACAAATATGCACAAAAAATAGAGAAATTTGATCGAACGGTAAAAGAAATAAATACAAAAAAAAACCAAAATTTATGTAGTTCGGCAATTGCCTACATCCACGGGGAGAGCGAGAGAGATGTATTCCACTATACGAAGAAATAGAAGTACAAGCTTACATCTTATGTCTTCTCAGGATAAAAATCAAGAGCCTTATGGTGAATCCCATCTTTCTCTTGTTCTAACGAAAACTCCAAGAAAATGCCAAAAAAACTTTTCGTAAAACCGAGAAGACTAAATTAGAGAAGTATAGAAAATTTTGACCAAAAAAAAAACTTTACGTTGTTGCTTTGAAGAATCCGAACTGCTCAGACAATTTGGTGAAGAACCGCCGCTCCGTCGCTAATTTCAATCCAGACGTCACATGCGAGGCCGCGCACCTTTTCTTGATCGGCTATAGTACGACTTTAAGAACCGGCCACCTTTTCTTTTTAATTAATTAGCCTCTCTTTAATTAATTTTTGGCCACACCCACATCTGTACATGCATGTACATATATAGGTATAGTTCTAACTCCTTATCCTATACTCCAATTTATAATTAACATGAATTAGACTTATGCATGGAAAACCGAATCCGAGTCCAACTTAATTTGAATCCACCGATAAGAATCCTCATGAGATCCTGTCTATTATTCCATAGACCCGATGCATGAACCAAATCAATAAAAAAGAAGGTATATCTTTAACATCATCTATCTATATATTAAAACCACAAACAGGGACTATAAAAGTAAGTATCAACAAATATAATAAATATAATAGATTTTCTATAAATACTTGTAATAAAAATCATAAAGTGAAAAATCATTTAACAGGGAATAATACTTGTAATACTTGCAATAAAATCATAAATTTCCTATCAACAGGGAATATTACTTGCAATAAAAATCATAAAGAGAAAAATAGATACTTGTAATAGATTTTTTATCAACAAAAATGGATCTATAACTTAAGAAATAAATAATTTCCTACCAACCGTTTAACATAAAAAAAAGCATTTTAGTTAAATAGGGATTAAAGTTACCTCGTTATGGTTCTTGTTGTTATTGTGGTCCATTAGCTTCAAAGAGACAAAAATATGGTTCGATTGCTTCAGATATGGAGTTATGTTGAAGTGGTGGATTCGGATTGCTTTGGATCTACAGATCAATGAAGGTCCTGTGCTTCACGGCTTGGGTGTATATGGATGATCCGCATCAGCAAGGTGTCCGTAGGTTTTGAGGGCATTGGGGAGCGGCGTCAAGGAGCGGCATCGAGGCAGTGTCTGCAATTAGGTTTAGAGGGCTTCGGGGAGCAGTGTCGAGTGATGCAGGGACGAAGCCAGAATTTTAGTTCGGGGGGGCCCAAAAACACATTATGCAAAAATTTCAACCTAAGTAAATAAAACGATTCAAGGAAAATCAAAAGTTAAGGTGCGTGTCTCAATTAAGATAAGGTAAAGGAGTTGTCTAAATCAAAATGGCCTGTAGCTAACGGGATCTGAGTACATGTTTACCATATAAAAGACGAATTGCTCATCGAGCAAACACGTAACCGAGATGAAACTTTAGCAAAAACCATATCGCAAACACAGAGATCTAAATTTAACACAGAGAATATAAAGAACGGATCGAGATTACGATGAGCCAAACCTTGCACGCTCCTGCATAGGCCTTCGACTCAAAGTGGTGCTTATCTTCCAACATGATTCCAAGCTCCCAAAAGAGCAATCCAAAAAAAAAACCTGCACCAATTGAGATCGAGATCATGGTCATGATCGAAGACGTGAATTGAATCGAAAAAACAATTAGGTTAAAAGAGAAGTTTAAAAATTTTGCTTACCATGCAAAAGTTAGAATAGTGCTCGGCGCTCCTTCAAATCACGAAATCCATCAATAATTGAATCAACGGTGAACTTCTCGGCAATTTCTCTTTCAATATACACGATCAAAGAATTAGTAAGAAAGTCATCATCCATCTTATTCCGGAGATCGGTTTTGATAATGTTCATAGCAGAAAATGCTCGTTCAGTAGTTGCAGTTGAAACTGGAAGAATCAATACAAGTTTAACTAATCGGTAGAGAAGTGGATATATTTCTGACTTTCTTGTTGTTACTAACCATTGACATAACTCATAAATAGTTGCCAATTTTTGCAAGTCGGAATGTCGCGAAATTTCAAATTCATAATGACGAAGCTCTATTCTCAACCCTTCTCTTTCAAATTCTGTAAAATCTTGAGGATAATACCTTTTTGCAAGATTACAAATATCATCAATATTAAAAGATTTGCAACCATCTTTAGGATCCAAAGCACAACTTAGAGTAAGTAACTCTATCATATTGTCACTAAATCTTGTATTCAATTCTTGCAATTGACAATCTATTGCACCATTAAAAATATCAACTCGATAGTGATGCTCAAGTGTAATGTGATCTCGTTGAAGGCGAGCACGACCTCCTCTTCCCACATAAGGAGCTGACATAATTGGAACTTCTATGTCATGCTTTGCACAAAATAACTTTACTTTCTCAAAAAGAGAATCCCATCCTTCATCTCTAAGCTTTTGAATAAGTGATTTTGTTGATGCCACAAGATGCATAGCATTAAGAATATCTTGAGATTTACATTGCAAATGTTGACAAAGAATGCAGCTCACCTCCGTTATTTCTTTCATGAGATGTAAAATAAACACAAATTCGAAAGATGTCATTGCCTTATGAGCTAAATGTGCTTCACCGCGTTGAGCAGCATTGGATCCTTCATCAATAATATTCTCTACAACTGTACATGTTGCTTTAAACAATTTTAGCAAACTTGTAATAGATTTGAAGTGTGAACTCCAACGAGTATCACCGGCCTTTTGCAAACCGCCAACTTGATTGAGTCCGGTTCCTGTCTCAAGCTCATTCTTTTCAATTAGTTCGGCAAATTCAAAACTATGAAACTTCTTTAGTTCATCATTTCTCTTGGTAGAAGATCCAACAATGTTGACTATAGTACTTAATTTTGAGTAAAATTCATAAATCTCAAGAACATCTTTAGATGCCGCAACCAAAGCCAATTGGAGACGATGGGCTAAACAATGAATATAGTAAGCATAGGGACAATCATTAGAAATTAATGCTTGTAATCCATTCCATTCACCTCTCATATTACTCGCCCCGTCATAACCCTGGCCGCGAATATTTTGAACATCAAGACTATAATGAGAAAGAACGGAATAAATTGCATTTTTCACAGTTAATGCTTTAGTATCCAAGATGTGAACAAGGCCAAAAAATCTTTCCTCAATAAAACCTTGTACATCAACAAATCTCAAAACGATAGCTAATTGCTCCTTTTTTGACTCATCGCGTGCTTCATCAACCATTATAGAAAATTTCGAGTCACCAATTTCATCTCGAATTTTTCTTCTTACTTTCTCTGCTAGAACTTGCAAAATTTCTTTTTGCGTATCCGGCGAAGTATAAGAAGCATTTTGTGGAGCATTTTCTGAAATAACTTTTGCCATATCTTCATTAAGAAAAGAGAACATCTTCAACATTTTCAGAAAATTACCCCGATTAATAGATTCTTTACTTTCATCTCGACCTCTCATAGCACATCCTTGAAAGGTAAGATATCTAACTGCAATTATTGATGCTTTAAGACGTAAATGATTGTTTGCCTTTTGTTGTGACGTATGTCTATGAAGCACATTCTAAATATGTTGAGATTGTTTCATCAATTCTTCGCAAGCTCTTTCGGCAACTTTATGAGGCGAGTTTGGTACTTTACCTACATGATTTAGAAAAACACATCTTTTTCTATTTTTTGCCTTTCTTCCAATTGTGAAAACCGTCAACAGTGAAGGCATTTTGTGAAGAAAGCACGGTAGACAAAATGCCGCATCTTTGGTTGGAGAATATTCTAACCACGATTTGAATGATTCAAACCATGAAGGTTGGAAACGACGCTGATGAGAAAGAGGCCCACTTTTTGGATATTCCAAAAGTTTCGGTTCATATGGACCACTAATTATATATGCCCGTCGAACTTCATCACGTTGTTCAACAGGATAATCCCAAATTTGTGGTCGTAATGCAGGATCACGCTCAAAGGGCATGTTATTAGCCTCCTTAGCTTCTATTCTTGGAGATTTCGAACGACAAGTTTGGGAACCCGAAGCCTCATCTCTATAAATTGCTTCTTGTTCATTAGCTTTCGAATTTTCAGTACTTTTTCTTTTAAAAAATGAATCGAGTGTAGTTGTCTTTCCCATTAAAATAATAATGGTCTAGTTCTCTAGAGATCTACAAAAATTATATCAAAAAAATCAAGTATTAAGATTTCATTTATATAAATATAAAGTAATTTGCAAATTATATAAAATTGTATAAAAAATAAAATCTAAAAATATATTATAAATAATAATTATTTAGTATTTACTAACAGTTAGCCTAGAAAAGGAAAAGCTTTTATAGTTTTATTCAAAAATAAAAAATTCATAAAAATTTAAAATTTTGGATCTACTATTTTACTTCATATTCTCAAATACTAAAAGTTTAAAATCTAATAAGTTGCCATTTGAAAGTCCGACAAATTTTTAAAAAATTTTAAAATTAAAATTTAAATACGAATAAATTATCGTTATTATTATAATTATTGATCATGATCAAAGTATCAAACAATATATGGATTATGGACAACTCAAATTATTAATAAATAATAATCAAGAAGGTAAGAAGCAAAATTGCAATTTGCAAATATTAAATAATCCAATACGGCAATACCAAATAGGCAAACACAATTATATATTAATTATGCAAAGCAAATTAAAGTGCTAAAATATAAACATTCTTATTGAACTAAAATAATCTAAAAGGGAGAGAGAGAATACCACCACGGCGCCACCGGTGTAAGGATTTTAGGCTTTTAGCACGCCGCCGCAGTCCGCACCGTGGTTGAATGGGGCGTGTGGGCGACTCGGCCCTACAAGGCTGCCACAGTGCGACGAGCGGACGAGAAAAAACTAATTGCGGAGTGCGGCGGAGCCGCGGAGGGGCATAGGCCGAGGTGCTGAGCCTAAGCGGCGAGGCGGGCAGGCGGCGAGCAGCACTGGCAGTCGGCGCGGCCGCGCGGCGGTCCAAGAGGCGAGAAAGAGGCCCGCGGAGCGGCGGAGGGGCATAGGCCGAGGCGCCGAGGCGTCGAGCCCAAGCGGTGAGGCGGCGAGCAACACCGGCAGCGGTAAGCGGCGCGGCCGCTCGGCGGTCCAAGAGGCGGGAGGCCGGAGGCGACAGGGGAGGGATTGAGAGAGTGATGAAAAAGAAAACGAGAAAGAGAGAGAAGAGAGAGGGGGGGGGTTTACGTAATTAGGCACTGTAACTTGTGACTTGTGAGAGAGCGTGGGCGGCACCGCGGCGGGGCGTCAATCATGATGCATCAGCCATCATGGCGTCTGGGTGGCGGGAGACTTGGCCCACAAGCAACTCTATTGCCCACTGGCCACTTTGTAACAAAATTACATTTTGGCCCCCACACTTTATAAAATTTTAATTTTTTCAGGAACTTAATACTAGAGCTTATTGTAATTTTCAAAATATTGGGGGGGGGCCATGGCCATTGTGGGCCCCAATATGGCTCCGCCCCTGGACGCCGCAGTCCGCACCGTGGTTGAATGGGGCGAGTGGGCGACTTGGCCCTACAAGGCTGCCACAGTGCGACGAGCGGACGAGAAAAAACTAACTGCGGAGTGCGGCGGAGTCGCGGAGGGGCATAGGCCGAGGTGCTGAGCCTAAGCGGCGAGGCGGGCAGGCGGCGAGCAGCACTGGCAGTCGGCGCGGCCGCGCGGCGGTCCAAGAGGCGAGAAAGAGGCCCGCGGAGCGGCGGAGGGGCATAGGCCGAGGCGCCGAGGCGTCGAGCCCAAGCGGTGAGGCGGCGAGCAACACCGGCAGCGGTAAGCGGCGCGGCCGCTCGGCGGTCCAAGAGGCGGGAGGCCGGAGGCGGCAGGGGAGGGATTGAGAGAGTGATGAAAAAGAGAACGAGAGAGAGAGAAGAGAGAGAGAAGAGAGAGAGAGGGGGGTTTACGTAATTAGGCACTGTAACTTGTGACTTGTGAGAGAGCGTGGGCGGCGCCGTGGCGGGGCGTCAATCATGATGCATCAGCCATCATGGCGTCATGCGTGGCGTGGAGACTTGGCCCACAAGACAACCCCATTGCCCATTGGCCACTTTGTAACAAAATTACGTTTTGGCCCCCACACTTTATAAAATTTTAATTTTTTCAGGAACTTAATACTAGACCTAGTTGTAATTTTCAAAATGTTGGGGGGGCCATGGCCATTGTGGGCCCCAATATGGCTCCGCCCCTGGACGCCGCAGTCCGCACCGTGGTTGAATGGGGCGAGTGGGCGACTTGGCCCTACAAGGCTGCCACAGTGCGACGAGCGGACGAGAAAAAACTAACTGCGGAGTGCGGCGGAGTCGCGGAGGGGCATAGGCCGAGGTGCTGAGCCTAAGCGGCGAGGCGGGCAGGCGGCGAGCAGCACCGGCAGTCGGCGCGGCCGCGCGGCGGTCCAAGAGGCGAGAAAGAGGCCCGCGGAGCGGCGGAGGGGCATAGGCCGAGGCGCCGAGGCGTCGAGCCCAAGCGGTGAGGCGGCGAGCAACACCGGCAGCGGTAAGCGGCGCGGCCGCTCGGCGGTCCAAGAGGCGGGAGGCCGGAGGCGGCAGGGGAGGGATTGAGAGAGTGATGAAAAAGAGAACGAGAGAGAGAGAAGAGAGAGAGAAGAGAGAGAGAGGGGGGTTTACGTAATTAGGCACTGTAACTTGTGACTTGTGAGAGAGCGTGGGCGGCGCCGTGGCGGGGCGTCAATCATGATGCATCAGCCATCATGGCGTCATGCGTGGCGTGGAGACTTGGCCCACAAGACAACCCCATTGCCCATTGGCCACTTTGTAACAAAATTACGTTTTGGCCCCCACACTTTATAAAATTTTAATTTTTTCAGGAACTTAATACTAGACCTAGTTGTAATTTTCAAAATGTTGGGGGGGCCATGGCCATTGTGGGCCCCAATATGGCTCCGCCCCTGGAGTGATGCTACCTGTGGATTGGATGGTAGGAGGGGTGGGAGGGGTGGAACGGAAGGAAAGAGAGAGAGAGAGAGAGATGGCGAAAGAGGTACGGTGTTTGATTTTGGAAGAAAAGGAAGAGAGAGAGAGAGAAAAAAAGATGAGAAGAGTAAAGTGAGTTGGGATTGTGATTCTCTCTCTTGCTTTTTTCTTTGTTAACTGACGTTAGAGAGAGTCTCCCATTTAATCCCTCACTAGTTTGCACGAATCTCAAAAAGCATCTAATGGTTAAAAATACTATAGCACAGGGGCTTCTATACTATGGATAGTATAGAAGCCCAACTCTATATATATATCATTGTTATTACATTTAAAACAATACATATATATATTAATGATTAACAATAATAAATCATCAGACTATAATTAAAGTATATGCTCCCCCATCCATTAAGTTATACGAAGGAGTCATGACCCCACGAGAGTGCTTCGATTATTCCTTTCTTGGGAAGCCAAACCATGGTTAATTAATTCGTAAATAAATTCGTGAATAATTACGAATTATTCACGAATTTTTGAAGAAACAAATTACATAGCTGCATACGTATTTTTTCAAATAATTCAAAAAAAATATTTTTTTTCATCAAAAGTAATTATTATTCCGAATAATTTGTGAATAATTTGCCCCCTCCCCCAAAAAAAAAAAACTACGCTCGCTCGGGGACTCGCGGCCAGGTCGCGGGCCTCGCAACTAAGCCCAAAACAGAGAAAAAAAAAACTTTCAGAAACGTTTCCGAATCACCTCGCCCTTTCCCCCTCCCCCCATATATTTTTTTGAATTATTCACGAATTTTTGAAGAAACAAATTATATAGCCGCGTACGTATTTTTTCAAATAATTCAAAAAAAATAGAATTTTTTCATCAAAAAAGTAAAAATATAATTTTTTTCATCAAAAAAGTAATTATTCTTCCGAATAATTTGCGAATAAAAAAACTACGCTCGCTCGGGGACTCGCGGCCAGGTCGCGGGCCTCGCAACTAAGCCCAAAAAAAAAAAAAAAAAAACTTTCAGAAACGTTCCCGCATCGCCTCGCCCTCCCCCCCTAAAAAAATCACTCGATCAAAAAGGTTTTGCCCTATCTTCTCACCAGTCACCCCTGCGGCCCTGCCACCGACCCCAGCTCCCAGCCCCCAGCCCCCAGCCCTTCCCCTCCCCATCTTCCCTTTTGGCCGCTCGCCGAACGCCATCGGAAGCCCCCGCGGGTCCACATCGAAGATCGGGTTCTTCACTCTTCAGAAATCAGAACCCTCCTCGTCGCCTCTTCCGCTTCCGCTTCCGCTTCCGCTTCCGCTTCCGCTTCCGCTTCCAACGATGGGTCAGTAATCGGATGGTTCTTTACAAACCATGTACGAATAAGAGTTTGAAGATGTCTAACTTTAAGATTTCCTGCTCCTAACATTTGTCTTAGATTGTGTCAAGCTCCCAAGATTTCCTGCTCCTAACTTTAAGATTTCCTGCTCCTAACTTTAAGATTTCCTGCAGCCAGAGAGTTATCGTGGGGCCGCACACCGCTCGCCGTCGGAATCCCCCGCGAGGCCGAGCACCACTCGCAATCTGGTTCTAACTTCTAAGTTCCACAGTTCCACTTTATCTGGTACAAAACTATAAATTTATATTTTTTATGACTATGATTGGAGTTAATATTTGCTATTATATCCATGTTAAGTGGCTATTATATGAATGTTAAGTGCTATTATATGCATGTTAAGTTGTTGTTACTTGTTGTTACGTTCATTAATTTGCTTGTTGTTGTATGAAGACTCAGAACCAATGAAGTGGGATTTATTACTTAAGAGTTAGGTTATACTTGATGCATGATTGATGGGTAATTCTAATATTCTTTTGATGTGATTTTATTCTTTCGAGAATCCATGATAACTCTCGACCTTTTGTGGTTAAATCAAGAGTCGGAGTTCGCTGATTATAATTACTAAAGCTTTTTGTGCTTGTATGCTTTATGTTTATTCAAGCTTTTATGTATGCTTATATGTGGAATTGTGAACTTTATGTATCTTTTATTTGTTTACTGTTTAGACTTTAGATATGCAAGTATGCACTATGCAAAGTGCAAGTTTTATCTTATATTTAGTTTCCAACTATGCTTGTACGTGAACCTTCTATGTAGTGAACCTTCTATGTAGTTTCCAACTATGTGAACCTTCTATGTAGTGAACCTTCTATGTGAACCTTCTATGTATTTAGTTTCCCACTTGCTTGTATGTGAACCTTCTATGTTTTATATGTTTTATTTAGTTTCCAACTATGTAGTTTCCAACTATCTTGTATTTAGTTTCCAACTATGCTTGTATGTGAATCTACTATGCTTGTATGTGAACCTTCTATATTTATATTTAATTATATTTAGTTTCCAACTATGTTTTATATTCAATTATTTATTTATTTTGAGGCATAATATAGTTTGCTATTTTTTTTTTTTACTTAATTAGCTTAATTTTGTAGCTCTTTATTCTTATATTTTTAAGAAATATGAGTATTTATGCTAATAGCATAAATTTTGAGAGAAAAAAAAACTTAATTTAATAGCCGAATTTTTGATCCCGAATTTTTAATTAGTGAACGTATAATATCCGTATAAATCACGTATCCGAATAATTGGCGAATCTGTTTTTTAGCCGTATTTTTCAACGAATTTAAAAATTAGAAGATGAATTTATCCGAATTATATCAGTACCGAATTTTTGCCGAATCCGAATTAACTAACTATGAGCCAAACTAATCACAATTTGGCCCTGTTTAGCATTTCTTCCTAGAAGTGATTTTGGGCTCAAAATTACTTTTGGGCTTAGTAGAGCGTTTGACAACGGGAGTTTGAAAATCTGATTCTGCTTATCAGAATCAGAAAACTGATTTTTCAACCCGTAGAATCAGATGCTATAAAAAGCTACTTCTTCAAAACTGATTTCCGCAAAAGCAGTTTTCCCACTTAAAATTTTTTATAAAAATACCAAAATTACCTCTAAACAAATAATACAATTCTACTCTACTCTTTTATAATTAATCTTTCAAACTACTATCTTCTCTCTCCCATCTCCTTCTACAGCCGACTCTCCACTCCAACAAATTTTTTTTTTCACTTTCCTCTCCTCTCTCCTCCATCTCTCTTCTTTCTTTCTCTTCGGCAACGTCTTTCTCTCTGGCGACGTCTTTCTCTCTGGCGACGCCTTTCTCTCCGGTGAGTCTTTTCTCTCAGGCAAACCTCCAAGGTACCCACACTTTTTTTTTTTATGCAGATTTCTCTCCTTCCCTCTCTTTCTTTCTTCATCTGCTCAGCCTTTCTTTGTCGGATCCGCACCGGCGGGATCTGGCTTTGCTAGATGATCCAGCCCCTGATCCGCACTGGCGGGATCCAAAAAAGACGAATCCCGCTAGCTTGGCCGGATCCGCGCCGGCGGTGTCCAACTTTGCCGGATCCGACCCCAGATCCGTGTCGGCAGATCCGAGATCAAAGACGGATCCCGCCGCGGCAAGATCGGCAAAGACGGATCTCGCCGCTTGACCGGATCGCAAGATTCAAGCCGGTGGGATCCGGTAAAGACGCCTCCGACAAGGATGGATTTCATGACACCATAATTTATCTTCTAACTATTTTTATAAAACTACAAAAAGACCAACCTGCATGATATTATTTGCAATCTTTTTTTGATAAATATATATTGGCAAATTATATAATATTTTTTTGCAACCTTTTTTGATGTTTAAATTAGAAATTAGTTGTGTTTTGATTATTTGATTAGTTTCTAATATGTAATATTTTAAAAATTTATTTAGTTTGTAGTATTGTCTAGTTTGTATGCGATGTTTCGGTTATTTTTTATTTTGTAGTATGCAGCTATGGCACTTCCAGTGTTTGAAAGGCGGGGCGCAAAAAGGCGCAAGACTCTCCTGGGAGCCTAGGCGCGAGGCGCACTGCAGAAGCGCGCGCCTCAAGAAGGCGATGCGGCACATACATTTAATCTTGATATTCTACATTAAAAAAACTCCAAAATAACTATACAAAACTAAAATAACTATAAAAAAGTAAAGAAAACACATGCATATAGGTTCTCAAGTTAAAAAAAATATATTTCGACTTTCAACTTAAAAGTGATTGTGGTGCCAATGTTTTCATTTGGCCTCAAGAAGGAGGAGGGCGGTAAAAGAAGAGAGTGGTAGGAGGAGAGGGCGGTAGATGGATTTCATTAGGGTTTTTTTAGGTTTCTTTTAGATTCTTGTACTAATCTTATCGGGCTAAAACATAAAACTTATATCCGAAACCCAATTACCCGAAAACTTTAATCCAAAATCCAAAAAATATTAAATATGCCGAGGCGCGCGCCTTATGTGGGCCTCGCGCCTCGCCTGAGGCGCGCGCCTTAGGGCCTAGGCACGCGCCTCAGCAATAGCACCTCGCCTCGTTATTGCTGAGGCGCGGAGGCTCGCGCCTCGCGCCTAGGCGCTGAGGCGCGCGCCTCGCGCCTAGGCGCTGAGGCGCGTGCCTCAGGCGCGCCTTTTCAAACACTGGGCACTTCACAACTTTATTAGGATGAGTTCGACGCAAGATGAAGAGTTCAACAAATGTGATCAAGATATGAATTATATGGCCAATATTGAAAAAGATGAAAGCAGTACAAGTAGTTCGACACAGATTTATAGTGGAGTAACAGATGATTACATCATGACCCAAACTCGCGATTGTATTGCTGCCTCATTGAAGAGCACATTTAGATAAATTATTATCCTAATAGATATTTATAATTATACACTTTTGTTATATTAAATAGTTATTAATAATTTGAAATATTGACATGTAATATTAATTAGTTTTAAAAATAACTAATGTTAAACAACATTACAAAATCACTTTAGCAAAAAAAATGCCAAATAGTTTTCTAAAATTACTTCAATAAAATTATTTTTCTATCAGATATAGCTAAACACTCTACAGTTTTTAATAAAAATTATTTTTTAAAATCAAAATCAATTATAGAGAAATCACTTTTTCAAAATCTTGGGCAAACGGGCCTTCCTCATGCGGACTCTTTCGCTACCCGATTCCTCTGATTGAAGTTCCCTCCCTCTCTTCAGTCCACAAACCAACGATCCCCTGCTCCCCCCTTCGACCGCTTGATTCCTCCACTCCGGAAAACCCTAGAGCGACCAGTTCCTTTCCCCTGCGATCGCCCGATTCCTCCGATCGATAGATAATCTTGGTACACTGCTCGATATCATGTTGGAGCTAGGGTTTCTGGTTGGGAGAGGTAATTTATCTAATCACCTTCAATTTAGCAATTAGTTTCATCATATGTTTGGCTATTTCACGATTTGCTTTTGTTTCTCGTGATTGTATGATGAACCCACTCTCTTGGTGATTTCGTATGTATCTTTTCCGGCTTTTGCTCTTATTAGAGACCACGAACCCTAGATTCATATACCATTGCTTTCTCGCGGAGACCGCGAAACCCTAGAGTTAGGTATCATTGCTCAACTAGATCAGATGGATCTAAAGTCTATGATGAGGTTGCCTTGCCAAGGCAATATCAGATAGGTGTCCCTCAGATCCTATCCTAATTACTTCATGTGGTTTAATCCAATTCATTTTTTATTTTTTTACTAACATTACATATCTTTTGATGACCGTTTTACTTTTAGCAACCAATTTATCCGTATGTACTCTGCTTAGGGTTTTGCAAGATGCAGATGATTGATTACCAAACGAGTCATTAGGACAGCTGTTGTGTCTTCTTACAGAAAGGTTTACGATAGGAGCATAAGATATTATTAAGCTTAGTTAATTTGGTCTCTTCTGTCTTTCTTCTACACTTCTTTGTTTTGATATGATTTTTTATTGTATCTCTTAGTTTAGAATTTGCAAGTATGATCTTCTATTTATTATATAGTTTTTATTTTTACAATACTTGATTGCTCTTGATAGTGCCCTGTGCAACTTTTTTTCTTTCATATGTACTTTCTGAACTTTGCAGTCCTTATCAAAATTTCTTTTTGTTATTTTTCAAGTGAGTAATATTATCTTCTTTTCATTTCGATTTGTAATTATACATTCTCTTTTCTTTCTCACTTGATAGTCCCTTTTCCTGCTAGTGAAATATTTGTTTCCAATTGAAACAGACTTAATAGATTGGGCGGCAAATAAATTGTTATTACTTAATTTAGATGGTTGTAGGGGAACACACTACTACTGCTAATATTTAGCTAGCCTAAATTAACACGTAAATTTATATTCAATTTCAAATAATTGTTTGCAAGAAAAAAGAAAAGCTCTTTTCTCAATCCTCCCTTGAATTAAAGTTGACTTGCACCTCTGCGATGGGATTTTGGGGGGATTCGATTTTTGCTATGTGAATTCCTCAAACCAAACACCATAATGAGAGTCACTCATTTTGATTCTTTTTGCATGCCTCAGACCTTTCAAACCAAACAAAACCCTAAAAGAGTGACTGTCTTACCTAAATGAACTCAAGTTATGATATGTTGACCGTGTCACACCTCGGGGTCTCTTTTGTAAGCCATTTAGAAATTGGGCTATCTTTTGTAAATCAGAGTCTGCGGAAAAGCACCTATTTTTTTTAACCTTGACCCAGGGATGTAACAGACCCGCTACAAATACAGAAAATTTTCATTCCAGATGGATAGAGTTTCTCCTGTATTTGTATGGCGTAGGCCAAAGGGTCAACGGGTCAGGTTTTACTACAACTACTTGAAATGCGTTTGGATAACATCCTTTTTCAATTGGGTATGGCTTCTTCGGGGAACGATAACACACAATGATCATCATTTCACAAGTTTTCACATTACACAATTAGCTGTCCTTAGTCACCAGCATTCCACATCACTTTCGTTTTCATTCGTATTAGTTAAAAGCGCCTCCCACACGAAGGCTTCACTTTGAAACTCTAGTATTCCCAAAATCCACGCAACGCTAAAAACCGCTTTGAAGACCGTTTCTCACATGGAAACTTTTATTTTAGAAACAAGCTACCGCAATGGGTAGAAATTCATTATTTGCGAAAATCACGAGTATACTTTAAAAACTTCATTTGAAATCCAAATCCAAAATCTCACATGCAGCCAAAAATCTCACAAATATTCAAAATTTACGGATATCAAGATCCACGAGTAAATCCACTGAACCACAACACTGTCTGATTACTAACAAGTATGCAATAAGCATCAAATCAGAACTGATAACGTAAGGTCGGGATCTCTATCTCACGCTATCTATAGCCTCACGCACCGTCCCAACCCTCACAGCCTGAGCTACCTGGAAAAAAGTAGGGAGTGAGAGCATGTAAACAAGTCTCCTCCTCTTAGTGGGTACCGCAAGACAACGAAGGCAAGCTGTACATACCGACAGATGGAAAGGATAAACAACAATAGTAATAAGTAAATCGTGTATAATAACAATGAATAACAACCACCGATAATCACCAAAGAGGCTACTACTGTAAGGTGAGATTATAAAGTAACGACCAACTATAATCAACGGTTAAACTAGTGCAATAGCAATGATAACTGAACTAAAAATAACTATGATAATGGTATGGATAACCACTACTGCAAAGGAAGATAGAGAAATGACTATGGGCCAACTGCAACTGATAGCACAAGTATACCCAATCAACTGTCGTTTGCCGTATTGGTCTAAGGGCCTCAGGCAATGCCATTCCTGGTCTAATTGGCATATGACTCTAGTAGTAGGCCGCTAGAGCTCATGGGTCGGATGTACGACCACCTTTCCGAAAAAGAACACACTCTTGTGGTGGATCAGATCGCTGGTGTACGTGAAATGCTCACGAGCTGTGGCAATCGATGCAGTATGCTTAATGGCCAACAACGACAACAAGCCGATAGAACAATCCACAACCATATTTGACCAAATCCGGTCTAATATTTCCGAAGGAATGTCACTATGTCACTGACATATCAGGTCTATGTGCAAGTACAAAATGTCATTAATGATGAAGTCATGGAACGATAATCAATAACTGGAGTGTTACTCTACCACTAGATCAATTATGATACTGCAAGACGAAACAACCGTAGATTAACGAGCACCAAGTAGTGTGTAAGATACTGAGCATATAATCATGATAAGCTATGCAAATCAAAGAGGAAAAAGATAAGAAGTCACCGAGCATGAGCCGCTGGACCTACTTCGGATCGAAGTACCCACCTATATCAGCAGTCGGACCTAGCTCCCGAGGTGTGTAGAATCATCGACCGGACCTACGATAGATCCACCGAGTCAGGGTCCAATCCTTTAGCCTCAAAACACATCGCTCGCAAACCCCAAGTCGCTCGCGAAATCGATTTTCCGAAATCGATTCCTGAACTCGCCGAGAATCCCGAAAACGCACCGGGATGCCCCCAGGACCCACGAAACGTCCCGAAACACACCGAATCATGTTGTGAGTCACCCGCTGCCCCTGAAACACATCCAATTGAGTGTCCGGGCAGCAAACACTTGCACCAAGGTCAACTCGGTCGACACCGGTCGACCGTTTTGTTCCGAGCTTCCGGAAGTGTTCACTTTGGCACCGGAAGCCTCTGCCGCCCATCGGCTGCCTTTGAACACACGAGGGGACCACGACGGCCAGCCAACGAGGCTAGGCGATGATTTCTGGGGCAACCACGTCGCCGAAAACTCATCTCAACACGAAATCGCGTTCTACTGGCGATATCAGCAAAACGCTCCGAAATCCTACTTCCGATTGCACGAGGGCTTCGAAAACTAGACAATAAGTCCAGAGGGTCACAATCAGTGACCACGCGCTGCCCGAGGCAGCCCACACAGCCAATATTGCGTTTAAACCCCTAAACATTCCACAATTCACAAAATTGCAATTTAGGGTTGTTACCATAATCCGTGTGCCATTGGGATGAAGCAAGAGTACCTATGGACAGGTCTCGACGTGTCGGACACCGTGCTTGCTGTCCGAAGTGAGAACGACGTTCGAGGAGCGTGTTGGAGCTTCACGAAGTGCTGCGACAAACGCATACCGGGAGCAATGATGACTGCGCAGTGAAATGGAGTCTCTCTGGCAGGATCCGAGGCGAGCATGACGATCAATGAGGGTTAGAAATTGTCGTGCTCCTTTCCGGAGGTTTGGGGACGCTTCGTGTGGCCTGAAAAAGCACAAAAGGGCAAAAGAGCCCTAGTTCAAGGGTGTAGGGAGCACCATGGTTCCGGTCGGCAGCTCGGCGGCGTGCGTGGGCCTTGGTCGGGCGCGAAGGGGTAGGGGAGCCTCGTGCTCCCCTCAGCCGGCGCTGGAAGCGGCGGTAGCGGCGCCTCAGGAAGGCCTGGCCCGCAGGGCTAGGGCTAGTGCTAGGGCTCGGGTGGTGGCGGTAGTGGCCGGGGAAGCCACGGGGCAGCGGCAACGACTCGCCTGAGGCCGGAGGGAGGCGGCGGTGATGGCCTGAGGCGGCGGCGGCGGCGGCGGCGGCGCGGCAGAGACAGGGCCTCCCTCTACCCAGATCTGCACCGAGAGGAGCTTGATGGCCGCGGCGGCGCTCGACAGTGCTGGGGCCGTTGGGGAGGGTCGCCGGAGGTCCCTGCTATGTGGGGCAAGGCCCGAGGGGGTGTGTGGCCTCTTCCTAGAGCTTCGGTTCCAGAGAGTGAGAGAGGGGGTTCAGGGAGAGATTAAGGGAAAGAGAGAGAGTGAGGTGGCCGGCTGGATTTGGGTAGCTAGCGGCCGGGGAGGGGCGTGGTGCACTTTGAGAAGAGAGAGGGTGTCGGCTGAGTGTGAATGGGTCGAGAACAGAGTTAGGGTTAGGGTTAGGGTTAGGGTTAGGGTTGGGAGAAGAGAAACCCTTAGTGGGTGTTTAGGCCTCAAGTGGTAATTTTGCGAAAAAGCCCATGAATTCCAACAATTCTTAATCCAGCCCTTCACGGCACGCGTAAAACACAGAATGACACCCCCATGTGCGATTTCGTGCAATTTGGAACATAAACTATTGGGGGATTCTCCAAAATTCGATTTTCCCTATTTCGACCGTTCCTTGGTTTTCGCGCAATTGCGGTAAATCTATCCATCAGATTTATGAACGGACTGCTTTGGTGCGTTTAGCACTGCCGGACCTTGGAGATCACGTTTTTGTTTCGCGAGTCACGGATTTGTATCAAACCCCACACACACACACACACACACACACACACACACACACATATATATCCCAGATATATAAATTCGAAATTTGAATTCAAATTCAATTTCTTATTTGAATTCCTCATTTCAAAATATCCCAGATTTTACAGACCGACCTAATATGACTATGCAAATCAAGTTGACTCTTAATACACACTAAATTTAGTGATCACCCACTTAATCTTTTATAAGCAAGGCTAACTCTTAATAGATACTAAACTCATTGCTACACCATTTAGTAATTCGACCCAATTACATGAATTGAGATACAAATTGTCAAATTGAGATTCGAATCACACAGTTATTTCAATACTTGAACCAAATTTACTCCATTACTCCTATTCCAAAATAAAATCATTATTTAATCATTTTCTTGTGATTCAGCTGTGTCATCTGATAATTATTTAACTTTGGTGTTGAAGTAACTTTTGATTTTTCAAGTGCAATATTTAACTTATGCACTTACGCCTTTTCTAACTTTGGATTTAAAATCTAGTACCAAATTGATGAACTTGTGGTTACTATTTTATGTTCCATAATATTTTTGGAAAAACTTCAACTAATTTGTCTTTGACGGTTTGAACATTCTGTGGTAATTTCAAACTTGATAGCGATTGCGAACGGAAATCACTATAGAACTTTACATGCATCATGTCACTTGCATCACTCACATGCATCACATATTCAAATGCATCGTTTCACCAGCATCACTTCATATGCATCATTTCACATGTATCACGTCACATGCATCATATATTCACATGCATCATTTCACCAGCATCACTTTATATATGCATCACGTAAAAAATAACCCAAGTTCCTCAAGCCAGTAAAAGAGTGTCACCAGATTCTAAAGCTATAGTTAGGAAAGGCACAAGTTACTCCAAATGTTGAACTTTGCAAAAGAAAGAAAAAAGAAAAAAAAAATCAAAAGATATTTCCAAACCAAATATGAAATAGTTTTAGTTTTGTTTCGCATAACCAAAGCTGAAATAGTTGTAGTTTTGCTCTGCATTTGTTTTTGTGATACAATCAAGTAGTAGGATCAATTTGGTTCAGATATTGGAGTTACATACTATTTGAATCTTAATTTGATAATTTGTATATGAGTTCCTGTGATC
This sequence comes from Ananas comosus, assembly GCF_001540865.1. NCBI lineage: Eukaryota > Viridiplantae > Streptophyta > Magnoliopsida > Poales > Bromeliaceae > Ananas > Ananas comosus. The sequence goes on from NC_033638.1 coordinate 1,843,597, forward strand.
GCGTTTAATTATTAAGGGTGTTAGCACTGTGCTTAGTATATCTTAAGAGTCGAGCTTATAATTTGAGTTTAGTGGATATTTAATGTAATGGCATTACTTGTTATTTAGTTGGTGCATTGTGCTTGATTTTGTTTGTCAATTAAAAGACATGAGAAAAGAGAGGAAACTGACCCTCTTCAACGGCTTTTAGTTTGCATTTTGCTTATTCATACGAGTGATTTATATAGCTTAGGAGAATCTATATGTAAAAGTGCAATTGTTCTGGTGGGTAATGTTGGACTATCTGGATTCCGAGTACCATGTCACTGAAGTTTCACCTGTTGTTGTGTGAATATTGGATGACCTGTTTATGGGACAGTTTCACTACTTAACGCTTTGATCCAGCCCGGCCCTTAAATCCGGGTCCAAATGTAGGCCTAAAGCCAGGAAGCTACACGTCTTGGGCTTCACATGCTTAGTATGAAGTTTGGGCGAGCTTAGCATCAGTGGATTCTAGCTCTGGCTGGTTTTAATAGTTTCTTTTAACATGGCTCGTTTGAAAATCTGGGCCTCAATATAGGACCAAGGCAGGGATTCTTCGGCTTTACGGGTTTAGTATTAAATTTTCTTTTTGGAGAGCCATTGGATAATAATTTTCGTTCTCAATTTAGTTTGCCTAGTTAATCTTGACTTTTGTGTTAGCTGGTTTTGTTAGGTTAAAATATGTAACAACTCATAATAACGCATATTTGGTGTGATTCGAAGTTTTACACCCTATTTGCCAACGCCCAAATCGCTAAACTGGTTGGGTTCGATCTCAATATTCCTTATTTCCATTGTTTGGAAATTTATTACTCTATGATTTGAATTGATTTGCACTGATTTTGGGTGGATTTTCATAGGTGTACAAGAAATGATTCAGAGGCAGGATATACTGTACTTTTCATATCTTTTTTTAATCCAAAGCTTTTTATTACCTCAAGGTCTTTTGAGTTAAAAAAATTGTCAAATTGCTGAATAATGTGTAAATGATTAAATTAAGTAGTTGGTATCTCTTTTAGCGTAGTTTTTTTTCTTTTTATTTCATTTGCATATTCTACGTTTATTTTACTTTCTTTCTCTTTATCCCCTCATGTTACCTACCTTTCATCATTCTCAGTTTTCTCCTCTATCTTTTAATTTTTTATTATTTAAAGTCTCTAAGACATCCAATGGTTTTTTTATGTTATTATTTTCTATTTTGCTACACATTTTATATAATAGTTGTTTCTTGTTTTTAAAAAATATTCTTGTATTTCCTCCTTATTTTTATATAAATTTTTTTGTTGCTGATTCAGAAATCCTTATTCCTCTAGTAAGTTTTTGGAATCTTTTGTTTTCACTTTCTTTTTCTAGTTCTTTGGTGTTTCGGTTCTTTCTTTCTTTTTTTTTTTTTCTAAGCAATGTATTTCCTATCTTTAGGAAGTTTTGCCCTTGGTTTCTTTCCTATCTAGTAAGTTTTGCTATTGCTTCATAGTGTAATATTGTGTACCTGCTTTTCTTTTTGCCTCTTACCTCATAAAATAACACACGATATTGTTCACCCAAAACTAGCTTCCTGAGAGAGACTTCTTTTTTTTCCGGTTGCCTTTGTTGCCTTTTCGTGTCCTTGGATATAAATTTTCTTACGTCAAAGCAAAAGGAAGTTCTCTTGTTCATCCCTTATTGAATTTATTTAATTTTATGCTGAATGTTATTACATATTACTTTTGTTTCTTTTGTTTTTCTCATTTTATTCTTGCTACTTTTTCGCTCTCTTATCTGCTGATTATTTATCTTGATGCTTCTGTATGTGCATTATGGGTTTTTTTTAAGAGTAAAGAGTGGTTAATATGTATTATCATGGACACAATTTTCTATGTTAGTTGTATAAGTGATTGTTGTTGATCTTATTTATGAAATTATGTTCCGATATTTGTTAGTGTCTTCTTCCAATTCAATCTTCACTTTACATATATATCCATTTAATGTTTTGAATTAACCAGATCCTTCTATTTTCATCATGTTTACTTTCATTTCTTATTTCTCCTTTTGTTTGTTCTTCCTCCTTTTGTTCTTTTCTATTTTTTGCCTTTATTTTCACTCTCTGTTTGGGTGGTACAATCGTTCTTTAGAGCAAAGCTAAGAAGTTATACGCTAATTTATATGAGGTGATTTATCTTATTTAAAAAAAATAACTTGAATGCTGAATATAAGATCTAATTTTAAATATTTGATAACATTTCTTGTCATTTAAATGTACAAATTTATATGAGGTGATTTATCTTGTTTAAAAAAATAACTTGAATGCTGAATATAAGATCTAATTTTAAATATTTGATAACATTTCTTGTCATTTAAATGTACAAATTAAGAGGGTATACTGAATAAGATATTTATGCATCCAAATAGGGTCTAAGGGAAATAGATTATTGAAGTGAGGAATCTTAACAGTAGCTTACAATTCTTTTACTGAACTCAATTTGTGCAACAACGAAGGGCGTAAATCCAGTTGCTTGCTTTCTTTTTAAATCTATTTTATGATACTTAAAGTATCATAAAAATAGATTGTAACTGATTCTTTTAAATCTATTTTTTAAAAAATGAAATTAAATGTAACAGATATATATATTTTATGATACTTATCATAAAAATAGATTTATTATATTAAATTATAATTTTAAATTATTATAAATAAAAATTTTAATATAAATGTATGATGGAGGCAGTAGTATCAGTACATAGAATAATTTCCCGAAACCCTTCTTGCTTTCTGTTGTCCGGATCAGTCGCCAAGCGCTCGCTCTGCCCGCACGATCTTCTCCTCTCCTTTTCAAAGTATTCCTTTTCTGTCCTTTTGTTACAAAACCTTCGCGCGTCTCCACTTCACTACTAGTTTTGTGCACAATCTCTTTATTTGATCTTATTGAGGTTTGCGAACTATGGGAGATCGATCGCTGTGGAACTTGTTCAAATCGTTTCGTAAAATTACACAATTTTCTGTTTTGTTTAATGTTTTGTTTTTCCTTTGGAGAGTTAGGAGAATTTAAATGCAATATGTGCACAGGTTCATGGGCTTTTTTTTCCTTTTTCTGATGAAGATCAGAGCACCATCATTGTGCCTGAGGAAAAACTTAGAAATTTATTATTTTGATCATGTTATGATTTTTTTTTCTGGATCCTATTTTCAGTAATAAGTTATCTTTGTGTAGGGCCCTAGTAATATGGCTTCGCATTATCAAGCTGCTTTATTGGTTGCTTCTCCATCGTATCCAAACTCCATTGCTTGGTCGAACGAAAATTTGGTGGCTATTGCATCAGGCCATATCATTACTATATTGGTATGCAAACATTGTTAACCTTGCATTACATAGTATTTTACATTTATGTTCTTAAATGTTGTTAAATTGCTTTATTTGTTATTTATCTTGCACGCATGTTGTGCTCTTGCTAGAACCCAGCTTTGCATGCGGGTCCTCGAGGTCTCATTACGCTTCATCCTGATAAGCCATTTCCTATAGGAGTTGTTGACAAAGAAGGTTGCATCCTTTCTTTCAATTTTTACTCTCTTTTTTTTCTTTTTTTTTTTCCTCTTTATACATAACTTTGTCAAATAATTGGGTTTTGCGAGAATGTAGTTACTTTTCGGCCTATTGTTTACATCGTCACTTGATATGAAATTTTGCAGATCTTCTTAGTCCATGTTTAATGCCTACAAGTTTGTCCCGTGATGTTCGTCCATGTGCTCGGTCGATTTCGTGGTCTCAACCGGGTTTTGCATCTAACTCGGGGTAAACACAATTTCGTCAACCTTCATGACTCTTGAAATTGCATAAGATTTTGCTGGTTTGTTGAATTTGGTTTTTTGGTATTTATATATGACTCACTTTAGATGCTTGCTGGCTGTTTGCACCACTGGAGGTCATGTGAAGTTATATCGCGCTCCTTTTTGTGAATTTACTGCTGAATGGATTGAGGTATCCATTATATTTGAATTTCTCATTATAAATGTTAATATTGCGTTCCATCCTTTTGAATAGACACAAAAATAATCATATCCATAACTCTCTTGCTTATGATAGGTTGTGGACATCTCCGAGTTGCTTTTTAAGCATCTAGAAAGTACTGAGTTTGGAGAGCATAATGCTTCTGAATTTCATCAGAAGGTTAGTTCTTTAATAGTCTTTTTTAATTTCCTAAATAAACATGCTACTGCATCTAACCGTTTCATCAAATAGATAGTAGCTTCTGAGAGTTCTCTGTGTTCTGTCTCTTTCTTGCCATGAAAATTCTTTTCATCTTGTACCAAAAGCAAGGCAGCACAGGCTGCACAACAGGGAGAGGTTGCGCTGAAGAGTTGGAAGAATCTCTTTCCAGTAAGGGCTCTGGACGAAGAAAAAGAAAGACTTTAGGCAAAAGGTCAATTTTCACCTTTTATTTGGTATTCATGCATTTTGCCTATATATGAATATGATATGTGGGAATAGTCTTAATGTATAGTCTATATGTCGTATTGATCTTGGGAGCTGCATACATCTTTCTTGAGGTTTACTAACATTAGTTGCTTTTGTGAGGATTGGTGACCCTTTTTCTTACATATATTATTAGAAACCATAGCGTAGTCTGATCTAAGCAAACTGCAAGTTATTATTTATGTCCTAATGTCTAGGTTTATTTGTGAGAATTATTGAATTTTTTGTTTCAGACTGACAAGTTCCTTTTCAAATTCATATTATGTTTTCTTTTGGTCACTTTTATCTCTCTTATTCAATGTTAAATGATTGTATATAGGCATTACCTAAATTATATATTAGCATTGTCATCTTATCTAGGGTTGTACTATAGATTCAGACATATTCATTGTCTTTCCTATTTTTTTTTTTAAATTTATTCTCTTATCAAACATTAAATTTTGTAGAGATGGGGCCAATGAAGAATTTGTAGAACTCTCTTATTGTTCAAAGAAGGCGAAATTAAGGGATAAAGGTGGTCGTCTTGCAGCATCCAATACGGCTACTCCAAATAAGGTATCCATGTGTTCTCTTCCTGATTTTGCTTTCACCGGTAATGCTTTGAAGGGGATAAAAAATTTTGAGTCATGCAGCGAAAAGTACATCAGTTGTTTGTTGGGGGTGTGAATATTTCTGGTTGGTGGTTCATTTTGTAAATGACATGTTATCTCAGGTCATTGAGGTTGAATCTGGAACTTTCGTGGTGAATGATCAAAGTTTGCCATCAAGAGTTAAGGGAAGATCATCTTTGAATGGAGAAAACAATTCCTTTCCTCTAATTACAGCAAAGCAGTATGCATCTCGTAGTGCTTTACTATCATCCCTCGTAGTGGCATGGTCTCCAGTTGTAACATTATGCGGAAGCAAATGTGCTATTTTAGCTGTTGGAGCTAAGTCCGGTAATATTTCTTTTTGGAAAATTTGCACACCACAATTCTACACAGTGGAGCATGATGGAGTTCCAGCTGATGCAATACTCATCGGGCTTCTTCAGGCGCATAGTGCATGGATAACAGCAATTAGTTGGGGAGTTGCCACTTCAAGTTGCTTAAAGTCCCAGTTAGCTGTGGCTACTGGTAGTTGTGACGGAAGGTGATTTTTTCTTTTTTCCTACCGTTTTGCGACTTTTGTCCTTCTCTTCACTTCTTCTTTCTAGTATTTGCTAGGCTCTTTTTAATCTATATTTTTCTTTTCAAAAAAAAAACACAGCGTGAAGATATGGTTGGGAGATGTTCAAAGACTAGTTCAATCTACAGAGGCAACCAATAGGTCCTTTTCCTTACTAACTGAGGTAAATTTTTTTATGCATACCACTCTCATGACTACAGAGCATGTACATGCGAACCATATTTTGTTAGAACTAATCTTATGAGCTAAGAAAATAGATTGCGTATATAGGAAAAAAGAAATTGTAGTAGTCAGTCCGCTCACCCCCTCCCTTTATTATATGGTTTGTGCCAGATGTTATATGCTGATGAGGAGTAACCAAGAAAACAACCCCAGTTTTCATTAGTAGATGTTATACCCTGGTTAGCAGTCATCTGTTATTTGTGGACTTGAATTCAACGTCCCATTTTAACTCCTCTCATCTTCAACAGGTCACAAATGCTACATCAGCCCCAGTTTCAACAATTTCGTTGATTGTGCAAGCTCAATCTCAAGATAAAATTATTTTGGCAATTGGAAGAGGATCTGGATCACTTGAAACGTGGATATATTGCCTATCTAGCAACAAAATTCAATGTGCTGGCATTTCTGAAGCACATGATCAAGTGGTATATGTACAATTTGATGAAGTTAGATGTCATTGAACTCATATTTACAGTGCCGACCTGTATACTTTTTTGCAGGTGACCGGTCTAGCTTGGGCTTTTGATGGTCATTGTTTGTACAGCTGCAGCCAGGTTACTTTACATTCATTAATCATCAAACATATGTTATTGACTAGTATCTGTTTGTAATTTTTTTGCTTCAAAAGAAAAAAGAAAATACATTGTAGCTTTGAGATAGCACACGTCAAATTACAAGTCTAGTGGAATTGTATTAGGGCATATATATAGTACATCTTTGCTGGTTTACTGACTCAAGTTCATACCTTGACAATAGGACAATTCTGTGCGTAGTTGGACTTTACATGGAAGTCGTCAACGCCAAGTTCCTTTCCCTTCAAATTTTCCAGGCATAAAAAATTCAACAAATGTACATCATTTAGGTTTATTTTCCTGCTATTCTTGATTTCCATCTTTTCCCCTTTTCTTATGGAGTATGAAACTCATATGCAGCTCTCACAAGTATCTGACCAATGCTTTGGCCTTGCACTTGCTCCTGGAGAATTGATGGTTGCTGTGGTGAGCTCAATCTCTCAGAAGATCGCTTCCGTATTTATATTTTCTGCTATTTATTTATGTTCTTTAGACACGCATAAACGCGAAAGGAGTTGGTTCCAATCTTTATATATCGTGTCGATAGTTTTTTATTTACTTTGCATTTAAATCATGATCTAACAAGATCATTACACTTCAGGTTCGCAGTTTGGAGACTAATCTTTTGAACCAAATGTATCAAGCCAGGTGATTGATTTCTCTAGGAGTATTTAAACTTATGATAGTATGTGATCCATTAGTACTTTGGAGACATTTTGTGGTAACGTGATGTATAAATAAAACTGCTGAAACTAAAATTTTCTTGTTGGTGTTACTCAGAACTCAGAGAGCGGTGGTTGAGTTTTTCTGGACTGGAGGACAGCTCCTTGAACCATTGGAGAAAAACGTTAGTTGTGGTAGTAAACCCTCAGAATTATCCAAAAGGGAGTTGCAGTGTTGGGAATGCAACATTTTGTGGTCTTTAAAGAATTTTGAGAATGGCGATAAGCTACCTGTCCTATGGGACACTATAGCTGCATTGCTAGTCCTTAAGAAGTTGGCACCTACTTTTGTTCGAGACTTGCTCTCAAAGTGGATCTCAAGTTGGTTTCCTGAGAAGCAAGAAAGCGGATATATGGAGAAGACCTTGTTGCATGTTCAAAACATGTTGTCCGTGATAAGTTCTCGCAGAATACACCTCCTCAACATAATCTCTAGAAGATTAATGCCAAGAAAGGAAAAGGCTGAGGTACCTAAATGGGAGCAGCATAACTTCAGTGATAAAACCTATGTTGAAGGAGAGACGGAATTGTGGCATAATTTTCTTGTCAATAGTGAAAGAGAGCTGACAGAGAGGCTTGTTGCTTCAACTTTTACTACTGTTCTAAGTCGTGCAGCTCTTTCGCCCGATTCTTTTTCCGTTGACACAAGCTGGTTCCCAATTGGAGTGGCTCAAATGGAGCAGTGGGTTGCCATCAACAGTAAAGTAGTGCACAATCAGCTTAAAGTACTTGGATCAAAATTTAAAGAACTAGGAACAAGGTGTTTGTATTTCTTACCTCATCAATTATTTAAATGGCTTTTCATTTCCTCCCAATTTATAAGACAGCCTACTTTTTCATCCACAATTGAAATATTCAGCTTAAATCAATTTCTTTCTTTCATATACTTGTGTTCTAATATCTGAATTTATCTTTAATCATCTAGGATCGATTCGGTATGTGAATACTCAAAGAGTGAGGTATGCAGCTTCTGCACTGGCCCAGTTCAGTTTAAATCCCCAGATGTTGCCTCTTGTGAAGGCCGCAAAGTCGAAGGTGGGGAAGTCGAAAGCCATAAATTATCGAGATGTGCCGTTTCGATGAAGCTGTGTTCTATCACGGAGCCAATGTGGTTTTGCTGTTGTTGCAATCGGTGGATCAATAAATTGGCCCCTCAAGCCATCTTTACCATGCCTAGCTCTCCATTAGATGTAAATTGTGGTTGCGGATCTTTTGATCTGGATGAAGTTTGTTTACCGTTGTGCCCTTTCTGCGGCATATTGTTACAGAGATCGATGCCGGAGTTTTTGCTGTCAGTTTGCCCGGTATAAAAACTAGCTTGAGGATTTCTCAAATGAAATGGTTACAAATTGAAAAAGGGCCGAGGTGCTATTTGAAAATATTCTGCAGTTGAGGGGGGATCGATTTGCGCTTTTACCGAGCAAAAACAAGCAGCTGCAGGGAGGGAGGAGGGAAGAGGGAGATGAATGAGACGAGCGCAACAGCAAGCGATCCCCACGCGTGCGCGCAGGAGCGAGAGGGGGTGGTGGGGGGGAGAAGGGAGAGGAAGGAGACGGAGACCAGCGCATCGGCAAGCAATTCTAGGCAACTGTCGACAGCAAGTCCCTACGTGTTGCCGAAGATCTCCCCTTAGGATCTCCCCGTCGACTATGCTGGATTCCTCGTCGTCGTCGTCTTCGGCTTCTCTGGTGTCATGTTCCGAATATGTGAATATCTTCGCTCTAGATCTCTCTCAGATCCGAAAATATCAGTGATTCATCAATTAAGATAATGGATGCCTTAGTGTTTTGTATGTCTTGTGATTTTATTTGTGTCATGCCCCAAGGCCCTTTCAGAAGCCTTTTTTTAATAAAAAGGTAAAAATTGAAAAACAGTCCAAGGGGAAAAATGCTTTTTTTTTTTTTTTTTTTGGAAACACCTTGCCCACAAGACGGATAGATCTGCCACAAATACTAGAATTTCTCGAGTATTTTTTGTATTTGCATGGCGTATCAACTTGCTGCGTACGACAGCCAACAATCTACACTCACAAAGATCTAATTAAATGATGTAAACTGCCCATCCGCCAAACATAGAAATTTATTTATTATTTGGAAGTGTTTCTCATATGAAAATTTTATTTTAAAACTAGGGATTTACGAAAAAGTTGAAAATCTTTTAAAAATTATTTCTCACATGAAATTTTAACCTTTTTGAAAAATGACTATCACGAAGGATAGAAAACTTTTCTGCTATAAATTCACAATACAAAAATCAACAACTTAATTAGAGCTAGGCTGGAATACTATCAATAGTGGTGCTATTAGTTTTTTAGTCCTTGGATTGAGAAATATGTAGTTATGATGATGTGGGACCCCTAGGGTTGAGTGGGTGGTTGGTTAAATAGTATAATCTAACGGATAAAAATAATCAAAGGGGTTAATCTAACGGCAGAAAATTTGATAGCACAAAGTACTTGGTGCTATCTATAATATAGCAGCCGAACTTATTTAATTAATCCAAAGAAAAATAAACTTAACTGAACAATTTCAATATAGAACTTATTTAACGAATTACCATAAATGGGTACAGAAAGAGATAATTAGAATCAATCAATGGATATGCACGTGACCACCAGAGCTCACTAGCTACACTGCACCTCACGCATCATTCTGACCCTCACCGCTTATGTCACCTGTAAAAATAGGAGGTGAGAAACTAACATGAGCTTTCCCAGTGGGTATCGCAAGCCAATGAGGACAAGTTATACTCATCGAAAAATGAGAGAGTAATCGATTGTAGTGAAGAGGTACAACAAATACAATAACAATAATGAGTTGAAAGATAATAATCAAGTGTAAATAGAAATACGATTAACCGCTACTGAAATGTAAAACAAAATGCAAATATGCATCAACTGGATGGATAGTTGAAAAATGCCTTATCAACCTATCATGTTGGTCTAAAGATCTTAGGCAATGTCATATCGCGCTCAACCACCTAGTATATAACCCTAGCAAAGTAACCGCATTGGGCTCATGGGTCAGAAGTATATACCAAACGACGGGGCGTAATAATGTCATAGTGCAGATTTTGTACATTATAAAGTCCAATTTCGGCATTAAAATTCTCTACATGCAAGTTTAAGGAGTTCTAACTTAGGAAGGCAGCATCTCACGGTAGAATTGAGGTTTCCAATCTAAAATTTGACAAAAGGTAGATCATCCTACCTTTCTATCAGCTGGAAGTGAAGTCCCCCCCCAAGTTTCTTAGCTTCAATACAGGTGGAGAAGTCGAAGTAATCACAGCTCCAAACAAGAAACTTGCTGGAAAAGGAATTGGATTCAAAAATTCATTGGAAACCCAATTTGGGTCCGAGAACTTGTTATATTTGGTTTAGATTTGTAGTTATCTAAATTGGAGTTAAATCCTAATCTAATTAGGATTATATATAATTTAGATTTAATTTGGCATATATGGATTATGAGTCGGAATCTAATTTCTAATTGAATTAGGATTAGACTCTACTTAGGAGACATGTATTATAAATACATGCTACGGCCAAATTAATTGCCGCGACTCAAATTAAGAGAGCCATGCAAAATTAATTAAGTTATTGGTGGCCTGCCGTGCTCTAATTAGAGGCAAACTCTAATGACGCCGCATCTATGCTAATTCTGTACGGTGGCAGCAACATGAGCCGAGGGAGTTGGAGCTCTAATTAGTTGAGTATCTGAGAAGGAGCCGCACATGCCATGCTAATTAATTAAGGTGTTGTTCCGTACGGTTTGAGGCGCCGGTGACTAATCAGAGGCCATGCACTAATTAGTGCTAATTTGGAATCCGTACAGATTGGGTTGAGAGAAGCTCTTTTTCGGAGTTGCTTGTTGCGGCGTTTCGGATCTAATTAAGTTTTGGTCTTTTGAGAGATCTTCTTTGTACTCCGCCTTTTCGACATTAATAAATTATTTGCTCCGTCTTCGCCCGTGGACGTAGGCCGTTGGCCGAACCACGTAAATATCGGTGTGTTCTTTCCGCTTATCTTTTCTTTTCTTGCATTAAATTATTTTCTGGATCTATTTTTCGCCGTTCCGATTTTAACAGAACTCAAATTAACTAATAATCTCAGTTTACTAACTTGTAATTTAGGTAGATGTAGCTCCAAAATCACCAGAAGTGAATAAAAAACTAACAAGAATCCAGCAAATCCTCAGCTAGAAAGAATCAGATCGAGAAAAACCATCAAATCCCAATAGCACTCCAAATCAGCACAATTCTCAAATTTGCTCCAATTTAGAGCTATTTACCTGGAAACGAGATGCTAGGATTGCTCCACAATCTCTTCGTTTTCTACTACAATCACGAATCAACACCTCAGCAGCAATTGGAAGCCTCAAAACAGCCCAAGATTCTAAACTGTTGCAGCTGCTGTTGCTGTTCTTGCTGTCTTGCTGCACTCGCAGGGAAGAGGGAGGAGGAAGGAAGAAAATTGAAGGAGAATTGATAGAGAATTGGAGTTCACAGTGGAAGGGAAATGTAAAAGGGTCACTTGGGGTCGCAGGAGTTACTTTATAGAAGAAATGATTGGATAAAATGAGCCCACGGATCAAAAGTTTCTTAAACTATAGGAATTTAAATGAAGAGATTTAATTCCTATAGTTACTTTAAATTATAGGAATTTAAAAGTTTATTGAACATATTAAATACATTGAATTAAAATATTTACCAACATTACAAAATTTTTAAATAGTAATGCAAATTAAATTCTTCTAACTTAAATTTAATATTTTAATTTTAATTATTTAATATTTTAATATTTAAATTCAACGTATTTAGAAATAGAACTATTTATAAAGTTTCTATAATTTAAATTAATGCCTAAATTTGAGAAACACTGAAATTTCTAAAATAATTGCCCAAATTAATGCCTATATTAATGTCTCAATTTGGGTAATAAATAAATTCCCAAAATTAGTGTAAATTAATACGTAAATTCAGGATATAAATTAGAACTTTTTTTAAATATTGTTGTATAGTTTAATCACAAAAATAGCCTCAATGAAGCAACCCTTTTACCAGCTAAATGTTAAAATTAAATCTTTATCGTCCATTGATCAACAGTTAAGATTTTTTTTTTTATTTTTTATACAATAAAGTACCGAATCATTTCTCTTAAGATATTGATGAACTTGTAAATACTTGGATGTCTTGAGACTCTGAATCTTTGTACCTCCTTTTAGGAGAATAACAATGCTGAAATATCATCAAATATGGGACTACATGTAGTATCCCTCCAATTATTCCAAGTTGCTGCTGGTGTTGGTGATTAGCTCTCTCTGCTCATTTGAATTCCATTTACTTCTTTTCTGCAATTGTGCGCGCGGCATGTATCATGTATGACAGCACATGTTGTTCTTTATAATTTGGAACGTTTGATTGTCGAAACTTTTCTTATTCGTGATAACATGCCTCAACTTGGGCTTCTGCACTAGAATAGCTCTTCGATGTTGCAAGGTAATAAGATAGTGGAGCTAGCTATTGATGTATCTAATGTTGTTCTACTTGAATAAGCGACCCGCTATCTCGAACTCCCATCTTTTGAATCGAATTTTTGATTCCGAGAAGAGGTGCCTCTGCGTGTGTTTCACATGGTGTTTCATTGCATTATCTTATGCTTGCACATAATAATGAGCAAAATATAATAGCGAGAAGCTACACATGTTCGATGCGAATGACTACATTATTTCCTATAGTATCCACTACAAAGGACAGCAATTACTGGTGTTAGTACAATCTAAAGTGTATGGTTACTATACAATTCTAATATCTGCATCAGATGATTGTAGATTTTGTCTTTGGTCCTTGATCTTTATAGAAACTTGTCATGCTAGGAACTTCTTGGTTCTCAGTGAGCAAGCAAGCCCTTGATCACATTATGGTTGGGATAAGGCTATAATTTAACATTCGAAATTGGCTTCTAAGCTAAGCTTTCAATAAGTAAAGTGATTTCCAATATTACATCAAAATTTGGTATCTAGTGAAATAACACAAATTCGGTGGATCAAATTTTGAATGTAGTATTAGCTTCTAAATTGCCAATAAGCAGTAGTCAGACCAAAGCTTACTTGGAAATGTAGAAGTATCGAGCTGAACAATACGGTTTTGCTGGATCGAACTGTTAGCAATATACCCTAAAGCCAATCGGTGACATAGGCTTATGGACATATTAAGTATTTTTCTTAATTAATAAAGGGCAAATTTTATTCATATTTATTATTAGTAGTACAATACATTTATATGAATCGTCCGTTGAATCTTCGTTAAGAAAATATATTCCTAAGAGTTAGGAATTTGAGATATATATTTTTTTGTACAAAATTCTTAAATGCTCTTAGCCATAGGAATATCATAAGGACGATGATATTTTCGGATAGGGGGGTGCATGCTACACCTCTATGTTGAGATGATGAATCTCAAGTTATTAGTGTAGGGACACTAAAGTAAGCATGCAGGTGCTTGTTAGCGAACAAGTATACTGAGCGTGACTATTTAGTTGAACAGTCACATGGTTCCATATTCGCCAGTGACTAGTTCTTTGCTACAGTCGTGTGAAGTACTCCTCGGACCTGAGGCATCATGGTTGCTTCACATATAGATTGCTACAGTTTGGCTGCACTAATACTTAGACTCTAATCATTGGTCTACGTCTGGTACTGATTGGCTGTAGTAGTTTATATGGGGAGGCATGTGAGTGCGCAATAAGGAATTCAATACTCTCGATTTTGAGAGAGAGAACGCCCTATGTAGGTTATCAGACTCGATTCGGAAAATCCCTAGCCAAGGTACGTGGTGTGTGGAAAGAGTTTCCAGCTGTGTTACCATATTGAGTCGGTTTTAGATATTCTAGTCATACGATCAAATAATAAGATTTGGCGAGTAACCATAATTTTAGTTCGATCGGGGCGTTGTGTGTTGCAAGGAATTAATCACACGGTAACTGTTAGCAGGAAGGTTCGTTTTTCATCATCATTCTGGATTGCCGTGATATACTTCTAGGTGTCGCTCACGGATAGTGAGAGAAGTAAAAATAATTTAAAATAAATTATTTTCTAGATTAGAAGAGTTCTAATTCAATATTGACGGCTTCATTAGTAAATGACACACCAAAATTAATGTGAAGGAGATTCACATTATTCTTTTCTCTCAATCTTTCGTCAAGTTCACATTATTTCATTAAAAGAGAAAGTAGATATCAGAAGACTGCTAGCACCGTCTTCGTAATCTACAACTCATCTGTTCCGTGCGACGGAAGACATTGGATCTGCATTAATTCCGTGTGGATACGCGTAGAGGCTGGGCACGTGCGCGGCTAATCGGAATCTCAGTTTCAACCGTACAGTAGATCAACAGACCTTAACTGGTCCGAGGTGATGTCGCCTGAACTTCAAATATGTTTAGGTTAGATTATTATTTTACACTGTAACATGAGAATGATCCACTGGCACTGGAGTGATTTGTTTTTGATTTGGTTCATATGTGATATGGATTTTTGTTTTGGAAAAATTTCTAAAGGTACAATATTTTTTCCGCTGCGATTTGTATTTTATTTTTGTGCCGAATAAATTCTTACAGTGGTATCAGAGCCGATTCTCATGTTCTATGTAAAATATTAACGATTTGTACGGTTTGATTAAAATTTTGGAACTTTTTTGATTAGATCGATATTGTTTTTCTTAAATTGCACATACTGCGATTTATTGGTTTCACACTATAAAATAAATACGTGGAGACTTAAGAAAAACATATTATTGAGTTCCAAAATTTTTAATCGATGTTTAGATCGATTTGGTTATTATATTCTGCATACTTTTTTAGATGGGTGATGATCATGAACCTTAGACATCTGTGATTTGATTATGGATGTATCTGTGATTTGATTATGAATGTATGTGTGATGTTGTAATTTTGTGTTTATGGTGTATTTTGTAAGATTAAAAAGGGCCTGCGTGCCATCTTTATTTTAATTGGGATCTGCGAATCCCTGTAATTTTGATTAGATGAAATAAGGGTTATTTGGAGAAGAGTGCACATCAAGCGTTGATGGATTGGCGTCGGCATCAAAGGATGTATCAGATCCAACAGAAGAAGATGGCTAAATATTTGCAAGCGAAATAATCTCAAGAGTTGAGAATATGTGTGTATCACCCTATAGACCGATTTGACTCATCGGCTCGAGTCGAATCAGAAAAGTCCATGATCATCCCTAAACTATGCAATTAATTTTTGTGTTTGTGATAACTGTGATTTATTTTATATGAGATATAACATGTGATGATGAGACCGATATAATTTTAAAGTTTTTAAACTCCCTACAAAATATTAAGTTGAAACGAAGGGGCATTTGATGCTCTATCGTGGCCTTCCACCGATCACAAGATGTAGCATTGTTTCAACATTGAGTAGTCACGCATGGTCCCATGGGGCTACTTGTGTTTGAACTATGCGAACATCTTGCCATAGGATGCTACAATATGGCATTATCAATGGATCCAAGAAACCGTCCGATGAGGGTCTTTTGATAATTCCATATTTGTAGGAGAGGAGGATTAGATTTAACTAAGGTTGTTGCGCCAAGGAACCGTCTGGTGAGGCGTAAAATCCTTAGAGGCCGAAGGACGATTGGATTGCACATAAGATGTGTCGAGGTAAGATGTTACCCGTTCATTAAATTGCGGCTTTCCAAGAAACTGTCCGGTGAGGTAAGTCGTAATTTATGAAACCCCAATCACCACTAAGAAATCTAATGGATGAGGATTTTCGTCTTTCTACTTAGGGAGTGTAAAAATTCGATAAAATTAGTGGGAGGAGCCTTTTAAACTAAAAGACCCTAGTTTAATAGGTTAAAAAGAAAAATACTTATCTAACTAAAATCTCTACTTTCTGCAGACAAAATGAATGCCTCTAACCCTCTTTCTCGCATAATGGAATATAACCGATTAACCGGCCCTAATTACCAAGACTGGCTTCGTAACCTAAAAATTGTTTTAGGTATTGAAAAGCTTGATTATGTTCTTCAAGCTCCAATTCCCGAGCTTATCGCTGAAGCCACACTTGAAGAAATTGAGGAGAGAGACAAGTGGGTTGATGATGACCAGCGTGTCAAATATTACATGCTGGCCTCTATGTCGAATGAGCTGCAACAGTAGCATGAGAACTATGTTCGAGCATATGAGATGCTTGCGCACTTACAAGAGTTGTATGGTGCACAAAGCTGAACCGCAAGATATGAGATATCAAAGCGATTGTTTAGGGCTCAGATGACTCCAGGCACGTCAGTCAGTGAACATTGTCTTAAAATGATTAACGATATTTCCAAGATATGAGATATCAAAGAGACAAGTTTCCGCTGCCTATTATTTCCAACAGTCTTAAAATGACTAACGATATGGAGCAGCTGATAAACCTCGGCTTGAACTTGGACACAGACTTGCAGATCGATCTAGTTCTACAGTCTTTGCCAGAATCGTTCTCTCATTTCGTTATGAACTTCAACATGAATAAGATTCATGCCACTTTGTCCGAGCTTATGAATATGCTAGTCA
Organism: Ananas comosus; assembly: GCF_001540865.1. NCBI lineage: Eukaryota > Viridiplantae > Streptophyta > Magnoliopsida > Poales > Bromeliaceae > Ananas > Ananas comosus. The sequence continues at coordinate 1,860,330 of NC_033638.1, forward strand.
TAGCGGAAAGCACGTTGAAAACAAACGGGATGGCGATGGCGGTTGAGAGAACTTCAAAAGGAAAGTTCAAAGGAAAGAAAAAGTTTTCCAAGCTCAAGTCATCGAGAGGAGTGAAGAAAGTCAATTTTAAGAAATCCGACAAAGGCAAGGCTAAAGGAAAATGTTTCCATTGCGGAAAAGAAGGGCATTGGAAGAGAAATTGTAAAGAATATCTTTCTACCCTAAAAGAAAAGTTGAAAAGGGGCCTTCTGAAGGTACGAACCAAATGCTAGTCGTTGAGGCCAATATGATTGGCTCTACTTCTTCTTGGGTATTAGATTCTGCATGTACCTTACATCTTTGTAATTCATTGCAGGATCTAAAGGGAAGTAGAACACTGAAGGACGGCAAGGTGACCCTACGTGTAAGATATCGAATCCTCGTATTAATAATCCACTTTTGGTCAAAGTGACCAAAGTGTGGCGAGGGGAATGCTTGGACATATTCCATTTGACATTCCAAGGATGTTGGAAGGGTCAAAGTTGAGTTCTAATAGAGTTAATTGAGTTTTAGCATTTCTCGGCGCAAAACAGAAGTCGAACAAATGCTAAACTGCAGTCTGGGCACTTGGTACCGGTACAACATTAGGGTGGTACCAGTACCATGTATTAAACCGAGAGTAGTAGCTCTCGGGTTGGCCTCTGCGTAGTCGTGTAACCAGTGACAGAAATCCCTGGTACCGGTACCAACAGTAGAAAACTGCGGAGTGCAATTTGTTACAAATGGCAATTATTTGAGGGGCTTTTATGTAATTGTTACAGCTTATAAAAGGGTCCCAACTCCCTCTCATCTGTTCTCAGCCAGAGAACATTTCCTCATCCCTTTTTCTTTCTCTTTCTCTCTCTAGAAGCTCTCCAAAGGGTTGGAGCTTGAGGAGGGTTCGGTGGAGATCGAAGCTTAACGTAGGATTTCGTCTTCTACATCTTCTTCCTCGGCTTGAAGAGGCTTGTAGAGAGGTAAGCTTTTAAAGCTTTAATGGTAGATTTCTAGGATTGATGTTTTATGCTCTAGAAATGGTTTTAGTAGAGTTCTTGGATGCTAGATAGATGTATATTACTTGAATCAAGAAGTTTTATGGTCGATTCTTGCAAGATTTAATATCTAGGGTTCAGAAATGGGTTTTTGAAAAATAGAGATCGAAAGTTGGGATTGATCTCTTTAGTACCTATTTGCTAGGTTTCCTGACGCGCTGGTGAAGACGGTTCGGCGATCCGTTGAGCCTGCGCAAAGATATTGCCGAAAAGGGCGTTTCAGCTTCGTTTCCGCTTAGAGGGCCGTGGCGGCGACGGAAAATCACGAAATTCGAATCCTCGCGTCTTGACATCACCAGAAGGTGGGGGGTGTCATCCCGAAGCAGTTGGGCTTCCTTTTATGTCTAAGTCGTTTTATCGATCATATTTTCATAGGTTGCATTATAGCATTATGGGATGTAGTATAGTTACATTTCTATTTTCCTTGCATGTTCCTTAGTAGTGTAGCGTTGTGAGCTTGACACAAGAATCTAGGGTGCATGAGAATTAGATTTGGTAACATGGAATCCTATAGTGATAAGATAAGTGGCAACTTGAATTTGAAATGACGATAATAGTTGACGTTGAACTAGTGTAGTAGAAACACTACAACATGAACAAGTGGCATATAAACTAGTTGAAACACTTACAATAATGATTTGAACGAGTGGCATCGAATCTAGTATAGCAACACATTATGACATATGACATGATTCTAGGGATAGTAGAGTTCCCGATTATTGGATTATGCATTGGAATCAGTGCGGTAAAGGCACTATGACCCTTATAGATAGGGTATCCTCAAGTTGTGAGGATTAGACCATACTCACTAGTCTGTTTACACTTGGCGTGGTCGCTCAACCCAAGTAGTGGTCTCTGGAGTACTTCACGACAGGGGCAGACATAGTTGTCCCGCAGACGGTCTCGGTATGCGAGTGCAGTTTCTCCTCACCTATGAGATTGAAAGAGTGAGTCAGGGCAAACCTTCGGGTTAGCCAAGTTGATTGAGTATTGAACATGAAGAGCATAGTAGATTTGCATTCATATCAGGAGTAGACATAGTGTATGTTAGTAGATTGCATAACTATGTTTGTATTTTATTCATGACACTTCATGCATTGTTTCGCATTTGAAGGCATAGTAGAATATAGCAGTTCATTTCTATCTATCTATCTATCTATCTGCTTATGCTTGCTTAGACCTAGTGGGAAGATCGGCAGAGTCGGCGGCCAAACCCACTGGGAACTATATTTATATAGTTCTCACCCCACTTTGTTGCATGACCGAGTTCGAGTGGACCGAGCGAGGACCGCGGTAAGGGCATAGCGCCCTAGTAGCTAGCGGCTTTTCCTTTTGCATTAGAGTTTTCCATGTATATAGATATCTTGATATGTATATATTGGAGAGCTACTTATGTTTATAGATGTTGAACTTGTATTACATTTTAGAGATGTGAATGTATTATGTACAGGTTGTATGAAAATGTATTAGCTAGATGTTTCTCTTTTATTCACTTGTTTATCTACTTGTGATTCTTGCTCTCGCTTGTTTAGCACTTGTGTGCTTCATGTATATTGTTTAGGTTTACCTGGGCAACTTGATGTACATGACTCTGTTGTTAGCCTTGGGCGGACAGGGAAGGTCCTGTCCGTTCGGCGTCTGTTCACGTGCCCGAACCGACCAAATTGGCAGTCGCGGGGCGCGACACTACGTGTGGGTAATGGAGCAAGCATTGCTGTGTTAGTCGTAGGGAGCTGTTCTTTGAGACTTCCATCTAAACATATTTTAGAATTAGAGAATTGTTATTATTCTTCTTTAGTTGTTAGGAATTCGATTTCTGTTACAACTTTAGTTCGAACTGGTTATCGTTTTATTTTTGAAACTAATGGCTGTTTTATTTATTTCCAAAATAAATTGATAGCTACTGGTAGTTTAGTTAACAATCTCTACTTTCTAAATCTGGATGGAAATGTTGCTAATATTGGACATAAAGAGAATAATTCTCAAATGAAGAGACCTAGAGATAATAGTCTGAACCAAAAGTATCTATGGCACCTTCGACTAGGTCATATTGCAGAGGATAGGATAAACCGACTGGCCAAGGATAGACACTTGGGAACTTGTGCTTTAGAATCTTATCCAGTTTGTGAGTCTTGTTGTAATACACTGAACTTTCGCAAATTGCAGAGTTCGAGTGTGTGGATTGAAATGTGGAACTATCCTATATATTCTAAATGACTTGGACAAGTTTTTGAACAAGTTAGAGAGTGATTGGAGGGTTAAAAGCAAGAAAGTGCGCTGATCTGGCGAAATCAGCAGTTTTCTGCTTGGTGTACCGGTACAGCCATCATGGTGTACCGGTACACAATGGTAAAACGTGGCAGCAAGGTTATATTGGTAATTCCATATCTTGATCCTATCTATTTGAATCCAGCACGACCTCTGGAGCTCCATAGATAATGCTAGAGCTCAGAGAAAGGCCCTTGCACCATTTTCTCTCTCTCTCTCTAGGGTTTTTCTCTCTCTACAAAGAAATCGCCGATTTTGCTCGTTTTCGTCGCAACGTTGGTTTTCCGCTGGTTGCCAGCGTCGCTGAGCCTACGTGGACGTGTGAGGGAGTATTTTGGAGAGCTTTTCACAGCTCTGGACCAGTAGAGTACTGGTTGGATGTTCGATAAGGTAACCGACTCAACTTTTCTGTTATCAACGTTCTATTCGTCAGATTGAGTATTGATTTCGGGCTTTTTTTTGCTTCCAACTGTTTAACTGTTTTAAACTGAGGTTTCAGCAAGTAAATATGAGTGAATTAGCTGTGAATGAACCTCCTTAGATCAGGGATAAGCTACTTTGAAGCTTATTAGAGATGTTTAGCTGTTTATGAAGCTATTTTGAACCTATACGCGGGTTAGTTGATCAAATTGATGTAGTTTGAGCTTTTCTCTTCGCAGCAGGTTTGCGAACTAAATTAAGCTAGTTTGGTGACCTGGGGATCTAGTTTGGAAGGTGTTCTAACCAAGGGTAAGCAGGAATTTCAGCTAGAAATTTAATCTCGCAAGACTTCGACTATTATAGCTTATAATCGACTTTATTGATGCCGTTTCGGTATTGTTCGTAGCGAGAGGGTAATTGACCCTTGGACCGCCTTCGACTGGCATTGGAGGGCCTTTTGGAAGCTTAACTTGAGGTATTACACTAGCCCAAAATAGGGATTTAAGGGGTTACTTTGTACTAAGTGCAAATTAGGCCGAAATCGGACATTTCGGTCGTCTTTTTGACACGGTGTTGATGTTTGTTTTCAGCAGGATTGGAGCCTTGGTGAGCTGATTAGTGGGACTTCTTGTGACTATTTGGAGGAGCCTAGTACTAGGTGGGTTCGACCTAACCAGAGCAAGTGAAGCTCCCCTATGTTCTATATGTAACTATAGAATTGGTTTAGTAGCGCATTTTTATGATTATGCGATTAATAAAGGGTTTGATATATTTATCATCACAACATTTGATATAATTGAAATAGAACCTCTATGAAGTAGAGTGGATACACACATGCATAAAGTATTTATGTTCATGTTTAATTCAGTTGAATGACATTCTAGTACAAGTTACTATGTTCCTAGAAAGTAGAGAACAATGACATGCTTGTAACTTTATTGATTATATAGTCGAGAACGAGAACATGTTTTATGACTATGAAAGTTTCGAATGTCATATGTAAATTAGCATTACTCTCACATGTTTATTAATCTAGTGGATACTAGTTGTGGTCAATATTGGTTATATTGGAATTCCGATCAAAGAATCGAGAGCGAGAATATTGTGAGCTAAATTGTGATAGTTGAGACATGTTGGGCTGTGGACTTTGCTTGCTTGCCATCGTGCTCATTCGCACACGCTTGTGAGGGTAGCTCCCTACAAGCCGGCACTCCGGAGTTGGCCTACGCGACAGTTGCTCGCCCGTGCGGGATTGGGTGCCGAAGTGGATTGCCGTGGGGAGTGTACACTACCACGGGGCCATTAGGCGCGGCGCAAGCTGGACTACCTTGAGCAGGTCCCTGTGAATGAAAGGAAAGTGCTAATGGAAATTGGATAGTAATGAATGATTACCAGTTACAGTGTACAGTAGTGACTTACACATTTTATGCTTATGTTCATGTTATCTTTATGCTTACCGTAGTTGCTAAGCTTTATGTAACCAGTTAATTCATTACTGTAGAAAGTATCATTACATGTTGCTTACATGTTTATTACTTGTTAGCATTGGAAATATATCATGCAAATTACCGCTTTTATTTTCATTTAGTACATCATGAGCCTAGTGGTGTAATTCGCCGAGGCTGGCGGCTTACCCACTGGAAACTATTGTTAATAGTTCTCACGCCCTTTTTGGTGGTTGTTTTTACAGAGCTTGTTACAGGAGAGGCTAGGGATCGTGGCAAGGGAGTCGCGTCTAGCTAGACTTTGCTAGGAGCATGCTAGTCGATCACCTTGGTACTCGGGCTATGGCCGACGGTGATGTCCCTATGTATAGAGAGACTACCATTGTATCTACTTTTTGTATACCCGTGATGTATATTTACTATTTGGACCGAGAACTACAGTTGTGATACTTCTCTTTTGTCGAGATTTTGGATTGTATAGTTGTTGTTCTTTTGCTTTTAGTATATCGACTTGTACTTTGCTCTGATATCAGGATAGGATTTTCTATGTTCTACTTCCTATCGATTGCTTCTTTGTAGACGCCTTATATACTGCAGGTGTACGGCGGGTCTGTGCACGTACCGGATATGCTTCCGCTGGTACCCGGGCGTGACATTTGTCTTCAAGGCAAAATGGCCAAGTCACCCTTTGTTGGACAAAGAGAGCGAGCCACAGAGTTACTTGCCATTGTGCACTCAGACGTGTGTTGACCATTTAGTGAAACGGCTTGAGGTGGTTATCTCTACTTTGTGACTTTTACCGATGATTATTCACGGTATGGGTCTGTGTTTCTTATGAAACACAAGTCTGAAACCTTTGAAAAGTTCAAAGAGTTCATATATGAAGTAGAGAAGCAGACAGGAAAAAGTATTAAGGCTCTTCAATCAGATCGAGGAGGCAAATACCTTAGTGCAGAATTTCTAAATTATCTCAAAGAAAACGGTATTCTCTCGCAATGGACACCTCCTGGAACCCCGGAATTGAATGGAGTTTCAGAAAGAAGGAATTGTACTTTATTAGATATGGTACGATCGATGATGAGCTTCACACACTTACCTTTATTTCTTTGGGGTTATGCTCTATTAACCGCAGCTTACATTCTAAACAGAGTGCCTTCAAAATCTGTTCCTTGTACTCCGCATGAGATGTGGTTTGACAAAAAAACCGGGTCTCAATCATTTAAGGATTTAGGGATGCCTAGTTTTTGTTAAAAAACTTAAAACAGATAAATTGGAGGCTAGGTTGGATAAAGGAAGATTTATTGGTTATCCCAAGGAGTCTATGGGATACTATTTTTATCTTCAAAATGAACAAAACGTGATTGTTAGCCGACATGCAATATTTTTGGAAAAAGAGTTTGTCCAAGAAGGTGGTGCCGGAAAGGAGATAGTGCTCAAAGAGATGGTCTCAAATGAGCAAACAATTTCTCTAGAACAATCTGAACAAGCTATTCAAACTGAACCCACTATTACACAATTACCTCGAAGATCTAGTAGAATATCCCAACCTCCAGAGAAATATCGAGATTTCGTTATGGAATGCACAAAGGAAATGTTCCTCATTGGCGATAGTGATCGCAAGGATGATCCTACCAATTACGAAGAGGCGATGTCAGACATCGACTCAATAAAATAGCAAGAAGCTATGAAGTCCGAGATGGACTCAAATGTATACCAATCACATATGGACTCTTGTTGATCCACCGAAGGTATAGTACCTGTTGGTTGTAAATGGATTTTCAAGAAAAATATTGGTGTGGATGGAAAAGTAGAGACATACAAGGCGAGACTTGTAGCAAAAGGCTACAGTCAACGAGAAGGTCTCAACTATAAAGAAACGTTCTCTCCTGTGGTCATGCTTAAATCCATTTGAACGTTACTTGCCATAGCCGCATACTATGACTATGAGATATGGCAAATGGACGTAAAAACTGCTTTCCTCAATGGATTCATAAAGGAGGACATATATATGCAGCAGTCTGAGGGATTTGTGTCTGATAGCCAGAAACATAAAGTATGCAAGCTTCAGAGGTCCATTTATGGATTGAAGTAGGCTTCGAGGAGTTTGAACACATGGTTCAATGATGCAGTCAAAACGTTTGGCTTCGTGAGAAATCAAGATAAACCTTGTGTTTACAAGAAGACTAGTGGGAGCCAGCTTGTCTTTCTTGTATTGTACGTGGACGACATTCTTTTGATTGGAAATGATGCAGGTTTGATGACCTCTGTCAAGGTTTGGTTGTCTCAAAATTTCTTAATGAAAGATCTAGAAGAGGCAGCCTATATTCTCGGAATTAAGATCTATAGAGATAGATCTAAGAGGTTAATCGGTTTGTCACAGCAGATGTACATAGAAGATGTGTTGAAAAGGTTCAACATGGAAAGTTCCAAAAGGGGTCTTCTTCCTCTTAGACATGGAATTAATCTTTCCAAGATGATGTGTCCTAAAACACCTGAGGAAAGAGAGCATATGAGCAAAATTCCCTATGCTTCCGCAATAGGAAGTCTCATGTACGCTATGCTATATACAAGACCAGATATCGCACATGCCGTAAGTGTTACGAGCAGATATTAGTCCAATCCAGGTGAAGAACACTGGACTGCTGTGGAGAATATCCTTAAGTACTTGAGAAGAACTAAAAATTTGTGTTTAGTGTATGGTGGAAATGAGCTAACGTTAGAAGGCTTCACAGATTCAGGCTTCATGTCGGATGTTGATGATAGAAAGTCAATATCAAGGCATGTCTTCATATTGAATGGTGGGGCTATCATTTGGAAGAGTTCCAAACAGAATACAATAGCAGATTCCACCACTGAGGCAGAGTACATTGCAGCATCTGAGGCATCAAAGGAGGCAGTTTGGCTTCGAAAGTTCTACGGAACTAGGAATGGTGCCCTCTATTGAAGAGCCAATGCCACTTTACTGTGACAATAATGGAGCTATAGCGCAAGCTAAAGAACCGAGGTCTCACCAGAAGTCCAAGCATATAGATCGACGCTACCACATCATCCGACAATTTATAGATGAGCGTCAGATTGTTGTGTAGAAAGTAGCATCCGTAGACAATATAGCGGATCCCCTTACTAAGCCGCTCACACTTCGAAAGCTGGATGTGCATTTAGAAAGAATGGGTATGAGATACATGAGCGATTGGCATTAGTGTTAGTGGGAGATTGTTAGTGATAAACCCTAAAGCCAATCGGTGACATAGGCTTGTGGACATATTAAGTATTTTTCTTAATTAATAAAGGGCAAGTTTTATTCATATTTATTGTTAGCAGTACAATACATTTATATGAATCGTCCGTTAAATCTTCGTTAAGAAAATATATTCCTAAGAGTTAGGAATTTGAGATATATATTTCTTTGTACAAGATTCTTAAATGCTCCTAGCCATAGGAATATCATAAGGACGATGATATTTCCGGATAGGCCGGTGCATGCTACACTTTTATGTTGAGGTGACGAATCTCAAGTCATTAGTGTAGGGACACTAAAGTAAGCATGTAGGTGCTTGTTAGTGAACAAGTACACCGAGCATGACCATTTAGTTGAATAGTCACATGGTTCCATATTCGCCATTGACTAGTTCTTTGCTACAGTTGTGTGAAGTACTCCTCGGACTTGAGGCATCATGGTTGCTTCACACATAGATTGCTACTGTTTGACTGTACTAATACATAGACTCTAATTATTGGTTTACGTCTGGTACTGATTGGCTGTAGTAGTTTATATGGGGAGGCATGTGAGTGCGCAATAAGGGATTCAATACTCTCGATATTGAGAGAGAGAACGCCCTATGTAGGTTATCAGACTCGACTTGAAAAATCCCTGGCCAGGGTACGTGGTGTGTGGAAAGAGTTTCCAGCTGTGTTACCATATTGAGTCGGTTTTAGATATTCTAGTCTTATGATCGAATAATAAGATTTGGCGAGTAACCATAATTTTGGTTCGATCGGGACGTTGTGTGTTGAAAGGAATTAATCATACGGTAACTGTAAGCGGAAAGGTTCATTCTTCATCACCATTCTGGATTGTCGTGATATACTGCTAGGTGTCACTCACGGACAGTGAGAGAAGTAAAAATAATTTAAAATAAATTATTTTATAGATTAGAAGAGTTCTGATTCAATATTGAAGAATTTGATATTGAACTCTATTGCCGAATGATAATGGACCTTTGAGGTCACACACACTAGGAATTGTGTGCATCCAATATGACAAGATGAGTTTAATACACTAAACGGTTTAGTGGAAATAGTGTGAAATTATAATTTGAATATTACGAAAGATTTAATCTCTAATTAGACTAGAGAATAATTAAATATTCATAGATTATTATGAGATAATTAGATTAGATTTAAATATGAATATTTAATTATAATTTAATGGATAAAATCTAATTAAATTAAATTTATCAATGAGAGAGATAAAGATAAAATACCCATAAGGATAAGTGTAAATTTACTTTTCTTATCCTATATGGCAACTAATTGGATATGATCCAATTAGTATGGAAACTAATTGGATATGATCTAATTAGTTACAACAGATTGCGGGATGTGCTGATTTGTACGATTTTATTAAGAGATGTACAAAGAGGAGGCACGGCTTCATTAGTAGGCGACACACCAAAATTAATGTGAAGGAGATTCACATTATTCTTTTCTCTCAATCTTTCGTCAAGTTCACATTATTTCATTAAAAGAGAACGTAGATATCAGAAGACTGCTAGCACCGTCTTCGTAATCTACGACTTATCTGTTCCGTGCGACGGAAGACGTTGGATTTGTATCAATTCTGTGTGGATACGCGTAGAGGCCGAACACGTGCGCGGCTAATTGGAATCTCAGTTTCAACCGTACAGTAGATCAAGGGACCTTAATTGGTATGAGGTGATGTAGCCTGAACTTCAAATCTGTTTAGGTTAGATTATTATTTTACACTGTAACATGAGAATGATCCACCAGCACTGGATTGGTTTGTTTTTGATTTGGTTCATATGTGATATGGATTTTTGTTTTGGAAAAATTTCTAAAGGTACAATATTTTTTCCGCTGCGATTTGTATTTTGTTTTTGTGCCGGATAAATTCTTACACGAACTATTTGTGACGAGTTCTATTGTTGGTTTCTTCTGAGGTGACTCTTCTTCTATTAATGTCTCATATTTAATTTTCATTTCATCAAATCGAACGTCTGTGTGTGGTTGTGTCACGCCCCGGGGTTCTTTTGAAAATCCGTTCTAGAAAAAACCAACGAAAAAATATATAGTTTTTTTTTTAACACCTTTAAAGACACCCCATGACGCCCACAGACCCGCCACATGGATAAAGGATCCCCTGTACAAACGGACAGGGTCTCCTTTGTACATACAAACGGACAGGGTCTCCTTTGTACATACATGATGTAGCACTTGAATACAAACACTAACTACAAAGAAAGTCGTCTGCAACTGACATAATCATCTGGCATAAAAAGAAATATTTCCTTCGATCACCCTCCGCACTCCCGGGAGAGTTTCTAACAATTCAATAGCAGACTTCATAGCAAATCATCTCTCTTACGACTTGCTTTCCTAAGGTCTGCCAAAAGTCTAGAGTTCTCTAAGTTCTGACAATCTATCCTTAAGCTTTGATGCTAACTTAATTTGTCACGCCCTAAGTTGTAGTTGAATCCAGGCTTGCCAACAGATACGTTGTATATACAAGTAGCCCTATGTACACGAAGCAAAAAAGTACTTATAATCTCTACAAGAGCTATTACAAGCAAGTGCCAAAGTGGAAATAAAAGCTGCTTAACTAAAAGAAATTCATTGTACATACATGCTTAAAAATAGTACACAACTAAATCCACCAGATACACTTACATCTCACATAAGCTGAAATAAAACATATCTAAAACTATATGTACAATGGACTACCCTCCCAAAAACTAGCTAACTCAGGTACTCCTCAAGCACATCCAGCAAGGACAGGCAGTAATCTAATTCGCGACTCCCTTACCTCGATCAGTAGTAGTGATAGGAATGGAGGGCTCTACAAGAAAAGAAGCAACAAAGGACGTGAGAACTATAAATAAGTAGTTCTCAGTGGGCACCATCACCAATGCCGACTGCCTACTCACTAAGTCTACAAAAGCTGAAAGAAAAAGCTGGGTACGTAAGGAACTATAAGTAGTGGTGTTGGAAAGAAATCTACAGCTACTATGCATCTATACTACTAATGCTCAAGTAAAAACTACTATGATGATGAATGCATCAACAAACTATAGAGTCCGTACAAACAACTCAATCCACATAACTGCCTCCAAGTCCGGTCAAGCTGATGCCAACCTACTACCACTCACGACCTTCGCAGGTGGCTGGTCCAAGGTAGATCCCCAAAAGGGCTGCTGCCATATCAACGCGAAAAGGTTTTCACTTCGGAGTGGCACTCGGGGAGCTACCCAGCGGAGCAAATGCGTAATTTCCGTTGAACTCAAATTTGGCTCGTGCAGGTTGTAGTCGATACAAATGATCAATTATATCATAAAACTATGGCTCGTGTGCCCCAGGCACTATTCGATGCAAAAATTGAAAATCCGGGACCATCTTCAATCCAAACGGCACCCCACTATAGACTTAGTCTAATAACTATTGTAAAAAATTTACTCGGCCCCTTAGCACAATAGTAAACCCATCCTACACTAATCCAAACACTCACAACCCTCTACCAAGTACGAGACACAGGTACAAACAACTACTAGTGCTAAATCCTAACGATGGGGCGTCAAAATGAAATACTGCAGATTTTTTTTTTTTATGTTTTAAGCTCAATTTCAGATCTAAATTCTTCTATAATAGGTTTAGCATGCTCACAGTTCAGATTTCATCATTAGTCATGCCAATCCAAAGATTTGAAGCTAAACAATTTAACTACAATTGTCATATCCCGCGATCCGCCTCTTTGGTCGGGTTCGGGCCGCCAACAGACTGCCGAACGGACAGAGTCTCCCTTGTACGTTCTAGGCGTCGCAACAGTACAATACAAGAGGTTCCAAACAGGAACAGTATTCATACACTGATTGCATAAGGAAGGTATCAAACAACATAAATACAAACTATGCTATTACAAACATTTACATACCTGCATTTTTACATATTATATTTTCCAATTACATTCAACTTCCAAATACAATCATTGATTTCAAATTATTACAAGTTTGATCTTTCTATTTCCACCCCTAAGCTAGACTACTTCGGGGTACCACTATCTCTGGTCACAATGGTAGGGCGCTATCTACGGAACTACGCCGTTTCCTCGCACCGCCGCGCCGCTCGCGTGTCAACCTGAAATCCCCCAAAACAACGTGGGGTGAGAACTATATCCATAGTTCCCAGTGGGTACGGCAACCCAAGGGAGAAGATCAACCCACCAGGTCCAAAGGAGGCACTGCAATCATGTTAGTCCAACAGATATCCACAAAGAATTAAATACATGCGTATGCCTCAAGACATGTAATATGCAAATGTAAATCATGCAATCAACTAAGTAGATCATCCGATACTACTTTTTATCTCGCTATCCATAGATCATGTCTACCATTTATACCTTTTGCCATTTTATATCATTGGTCATTTGCTCCTAAGGTTTCCTCTACCTTAGTCAAGCTAACCACCCGACTCGGCCTCGAGTCAATCCTACGCGGAGTACCGCGCACTCTGCTGCGTCCACAGCCCAATCATTTGCCTTTTTGTAATCCAATCTTTCCGGCTAACCCGAAGGTTGAGTCCCGACTCACAACCAAATCCCTACAATCGTGAGGAGCATCCACTACACTCACCTGGGACCGTCTGCGGGACAACTACGTCTGCAACTACTGTGAAGTACTCAGGAGACCACTGTTTGGGTGGAGCGACCACCGCCAAGCGAAACAGACGTATGTGAGCATGATCCAATCCTCCAAGATGAGGATACCCTACCAACTAGTGGTAATCAAGCCGGGATAAACATCAATCCCAATCCTCATATATAATGAGTAATCACATTGTCCCTAACTAATGCCACAATGTCACAATATCTCTAGCTAATGCCACAATGTCACAATGTCTCTAGCTAATGCCACAATGTCACAATGTCTCTATGTTCTCATTGTTATGTCAATGCCATTTCCGTTGCCACAATGTTCACATTTTCATATGCATATACTTTCTAACATATTCTCATAGTGCAAACATCCATTTAGCAATGCTATAATATGTTAACATGCATATTCATCTAACATAATCCACAATGTCAACATTTACATGAATCCGACACATATTCACAATATGTCCACATGCATATGTAATCTAGCATGATCTCACAATGTCAACATTTATATACCATCTAGCATATTTCTCATAATGTCACATGCAAATACTTTGTCGTCCAAGGTAGTCGATACATAACATCTCATGCACTTACATGGTATCCACCTATGCATTCATTTATGTAATCAACTACCACTACATATATCAATGACAAACCACTTCACTTTGGCATGGAAGTGACCTAATTACTTCGGTGAAGCACAACCCACCTCGTAACGCTCTCCGATTGCTCGTAGTCACTTGCAATCGGGCTCCCGCGGCAGACGTGATTCGGTTCAGCTCGATCTCGAAATCGGCAATCGAACACCCACCAATCCGCAACCTAGAGTCACCCGGGGCTCATCTCTAACCTTCAATTAGAGAATCATGGGATTAAATGAGATCAAAACCCTCATTTGCCCAAGCCCCCATTCTAACCCTAGCATGCACATATTCTCCAAATAACCCAAAATTAAATGGAGCAACATGCTAGAAATACTCTAGAAACTACTAGGATATTAAGCATTAAGGATTTAACCAAAATCCAAACACTTACTGAAATGTGAACGCCGAGTCGAAAGCACGCCGCTCCAACGGGCGCACGAAGACTCGATCCGATGCTCCCCATACGTTCCCAAGCTCGCTTTTCGCCAAGCCCGCAAATTTGAAAGAGAGATCTAGAGAGAGAAGGGAGATATCTAGAGAGAGGGAGGAGTTTCTCTCACTACCTCCATGTGTGTGGTGTGTTGTGTTGGTGCTTGGGCTGAGGGAGAAGGAGAAGAAGGGTTGAGGCCTGTCACGCCCCCACCCCGAAACCTCTACCAATTTGGCACGGTTCGGGCGCGGCAAACGGAGGCCGAATGGACAGCACCTCCTTTGTCCGCCTAAGGCTCAACAACAGATCGAGTACAAGAATTTACCCAGGATTTTAAATTCTATAAGTACCCAATCAACGGGGCACAAACAGCGCCAACAACAAAGAGCAAGTAATCCATAAGATACACAAGTGAAATAAAGAGAGAACTTACTAACTATTACATCACATTTGCATTTTTTTCCTCAAAATGAATACATATTTTCATCAAGTACATAGCTCTCCAAAGTCCTCACCTACATGAATCTCTCTCAATACATAGGTGTGCTAATGAAAAAGGAAAGCTACTACTCTACCAATAATCCTCACTGGTCGGGCGCGATGCCCTTGCCGCGGTCCTCGCCCGGCAAACTTGTACCTAGCCATGGAAGTAAAGTGGGGTGAGAACTATCTTCCATAGTTCCCAGTGAGCTCGACCGCCGACTCCGACGATCTCCCCACTAGGTCCAAGTGGGCACAAGTAACAACGAAATAGATAGATATGTATATCAAAGCTGTAAAGACATAATAGGAAAACTATGCTACTATGCCCATAATTATGTGAAATGAATGCATGCATCATTTAGTAAAGGTTTACTATCATGCTAACAAGTTCAATCCATGTTCAATAAGCAATGTCCGATGACAATATTAACTTTTCATTTACCCAATCTATGGCGAAACTCTTGGGTTCGCCTACGCCTCACATATCCATCCCATTCGGTATGGAGTCTCCATGTGCCCTCGAACCCGGGACTGTCTGCGGACATCCACTCTGTCCTAATCGCCCGACACTCCGGAGTACTCGACGACAATCCTCTCCATGTGAGGATATGGATGGCTTTACCATCCCGAATAACAGACCGTGAGCTTGATCTATCCTCTCCACGTGAGGATACTCTACGAACTAGGGCCAACATTCTCTCGGAACTCATCCATTCCGACATTCATGCATATCTACTTAGCTATACTAAGTTCATTGTTCACGAGTCATTTACTAGGGAATCCACCTATCCCTAAGTTCATGAACCTCTAGTGTCAAATACACTACATAATGCCACTCGTTCTGTTTTTTAAACATTTAGATGCCACTCTCTATGTTACTAAATAACCATCGAGATCATCTCTTTCCTCTAGCACTGTAGGATCCACGTTCCAACCCAATCCTTACCTATCCATTTCACCAAGTATTCCATGTACACTAGATTAACATTTAGAAGCATAAGGAAAAGGTACTACAATGAAATCCTACAATACAACATGTAAGAGATGGGATTATATGTTATTCTAAGACATAATAGAGAGTTCGGTTGCTTCGGGATGACACTCCCCACCTTTTGAGGTACGAAGGTTCTAGAAATGCTTCTCGCCGAATGTTACGACGAGGTCTCGACCTCCTTGGTCCAAAACGGTGCTTAATCGACTATATTTCGCTGATAGCTTTTCACCCGCTCAACGAATCGAAATCCGACTTCGCCCCCGCGTTTAGATACCTATCAATTAGGTTTACAAGCTATCAAATGAGATCAATCTCATATATTTCCAAAACCCCCATTTGGGTGCCCTAGGGTTCACATCTTGCAATTTGCACCATGAAACCCTAGCCTCAAGCTCTAATCCACCATTAATGGTGCTAGAGGTCCATTTGACCTCATTTCAAAAGCCAAAAATCCAAAAGCCCTAAGCTTAACCATACTAGGGTTGGTAGCTTACCTCTTGAGCTACTCCAAAAGGATGAAGAGGGAGAGAAAAAGGTGGTGGAGATGATCTTCTCCAAGCTCTCCTTCTTCTTCTTCTCTTTTCTTTCTTCTCCTTCTCTTTTCTTTCTTCTTTTCCTTGAGAGAGAGAGGGAGAGCTAAGGGAGAGAGGGAGGGGTGTTACGGAGTAGATGAGAGAAAGAGAGAGAGCTTTTCTCTCTAATACTCTCCATCTAATGTAACAAATGCAGCTAAGCCCCTCAACTTTACTTCCCTCAAACAGCTCTGCCTGGGTAGATTTTGCGTGGAGGGACCGGTCCCTGGTCGGGAGGACCGGTCCCTTAGGACCTTCCCAAAATTCACGCGTACGGGAACCGGTCCCTGCCCGAGAGACCGGACCCTTGAGGACCGGTCTTTCCTGAGAGACCGGTTCCCGAGAGCTGACCTCTCGGGACTTAGCCAAATTTCCACTTCTCCCGCGGGTTTCACCTACGGGGACCGGTCCCTCAGCCCAGGGACCGATTACATCAGGCAATCCCGCAACCACTAGCTACTGGGACCGGTCCTTCCCTGCCAGGGACCGGTCCCCGAGAGCAGAATCTGCCAAGTGCAGATTTTGCATTATTCGCTCTCGTGGACTCGATTTCCAAAGCACTTTTTGTATTTTGGACATCTCCAACTTTTCCGAAGCCTTCCCACTCGATAATTAGTCGATCCTGAACGAAGTACAACTCTCGAATTTCGAGAATTCACTTCCTTACAAGGCCTCTTCCCCTATAAGTCAACACACAATTACCAATCAGTCCCTGCACTTTCTGGGCCATTTTCGGGCTCAGGGTCTGGACCCCGTAGGTCCAGAAAACCCGAAATTCCAGGACTTAGCCAAATTTCCAGCAATTTCAGCTTTTGGTCCGTTTTCGCTCGTTTTCGCTCCCGGGGCCTCCAATTCATTTCAAATCGCACCGAGACCCCCGAAACACGTTTTCGAGCGCGTTTAAACCATCCTTTCATCCACGCTTTGCTGGATTTCGGCCAAAGTCCAATCATAGCTTTTCGAGTTCCGTTTTCGCGCCCGACGCGTACCGAAAACACCCGAATGCTCTCGAACTTCACCGGAACTACTCCAATAACTTTTCGAGCAAGTTCCCACCGAAACTTCATAACCGTAGAAGTTCGGTACCTTACAACAATAGTATATTTACTAACATTTTTGCTAAAATTTTGCTAAAATTTGAACTACAATAGTATATATGCTAAAATTTTTGCAACTAAATAAAAATTTCGCCGAATTTTGTAAACTAAATCCACCTTGTGTACGTGGGCAATTATATATCAAAGGAACTACAAAAGCATTTAAAACTAGAACAACCGAATTTATTAAATGTAACTAAACTTCAATACACAAGAACTTATTATACAACTTGATCCACACAAAAATAACAAGTAACATACTCTCTATTTATAGAGTACGAAATAACACAACTTTTCACTAAAACAAGCATTCTTTCACTGAAGGACACAACTCGAAACTAAATGACGCAACCTTAAACTAAGAGACACAACCTTATGAATGGACAAATCCTTTCATAAAGTACACAACCTTTCATCAAAAGAAGTAAATAACAAACAAATAAACAAACTTATAATCTAACATTCCCCCTTAAGTTTGTTTATGCATAACTATTGTCGTCTTCTTCGACCAAATCTTCATAATCTTGAAGTCTTTCCTGTAACGTTGTCTTGTCTGAAATCAAACTTCTAATTTTGGAGGCCTGCTTATTGATTGCATTCTCCAGGGATATGTTCTCTATAGTCAGTGCCATATTTTTCTTCTCTAAGGAAATATTTGCTTTCTTCAAATTCTTTGCAAATTTCTCTGAATAAATATTTCTTTGATTAAGAGACATCATACCTGTAATGTGAGACCTCAAATAGTCCTATATATAAGATATAATAGGGTTAGAACTCTTAACCCGACTTAACCATTTTGGGTGGTGGCAAGGCCCAAGAGGTTAAGAGAGTTAAGCGTGCTAGGACGGGAGTAGTTCTAGGATGGTGTGACCCTCCTGGAAAGTTGGGGCGTTATAGTTGGTATCAGAGCCAATTACCAGCCGGAAGTGTGAGATGAGTTTTGACTGAGCCGAAGTCGGAATGACAAGGCTAGCGAGACGAGTCTCACATTGCCTGGTACTTGTGAGTCTGAGCCTGACGAGGATGTCAAGGCTTAAAGGGGGGGAGATTGTGAGACCCCAAATAGTCCTATATATAAGATATAATAGGGGTAGAACTCTTAATTCGACTTAAGCATTTTGGGTGGTGGCAAGGCCCAAGAGGTTAAGAGAGTTAAGCGTGTTAGGACGGGAGTTGTTCTAGGAAGTTGGGGCGTCACATGTAATACTCATGAATGCAAAATGCGCCACTTCATGTTCTGCTTCCTTCTTGGTCTTTTTCTTATCACCCATATAAGTTGAATTTCCAAATTCAACAAACAAATAAAATTTTGAAACGTGAATAGGTCATTCTTGATAAGTATGATATTGTGGTAGCAGCAATTTCATCTTTGACAGTATTCTTGAAGTAAGTTTTTGTAGGACACATTCACTATCACTTTATTCTCCATATTTCTCTTTTCTTTCTTATTAAAAAAAAAATCAACTCTCCAATCAATATTTACTAGTGAAGGCCTGCGCTACGCTGCGGGAAGTTTATATAAATTTAGTATAATAAATAAAATAATGTGAATCATGAATAGATGTCGTATTAAAATATAAATCAGAATTCAGAAACGTATTAAAATATGAATCAGAATTCAGAATTTATATAAAAGGTAACTTATATGAATTAAAGTAGAATTCTGTTAAGCAATTCAGGATTCAGCTGGTTATTGTTTGAAGTAAAAAAAAAAAATTGGGCCAATAATAATTGAAATTCATAATAAGCCCATTCATAAATGTGAGTTGGTGGGCCTTATGAAAGCCCATGCAAATAAAAAAAAAAGGGCTTCATTTCAACCCATTATTATTTGAGCCCAATAAATTAAAGTGGGCCCGATTAACGACGGTCCACACCCACACCCTATAAAATATCTATTTGAAATCATAACCTATTCAAAATCCGAATTTCGAATTTCGAATTTTGAACTCCCAACAAATTTTCAAAACATCATCCAACAATCCATTCAAAATTCGATTTCGAATTCGAATTTCGAATTCCCAACCAACTCCAAAATATCCTCCAACAATCTAAATGCAAAATTCGATTTCGATTCGAATTTCAAATCCCAAACCAATTCCAAAAATATCCTCCAATAATCCATTCAAAATTCGAATTTCGAATTTCAAATCCCAACCAATTGTCCAAAAATATCCTCCAATAATCCATTCAAATTCGAATTTCGAATTTCGAATTCCCAACCACTCAAAATATCCTCCAGCAGATCCATCAAAATTCGATTTCGTAATTCGAATTTCGAATTGCCCAACCAACTACAAAATATCCCCAACAATCCATTCAAGAATTCGATTTCGAATTTCGAACTTTTCTTCCAACGCAATTCCCAACAAATCTTCCAACCACCCATAAAACCTATTCAAAATTCAATTCGAATTCGAATCCCTTAACGCAACTCCCAAAATATCTTCGCAAACTATCCAACAACTCATGTCAAAAATTCAATTTCGATTTTTGATTCCCAACCACTTCCCCAAATATCCTCCACCATCCAATAATAAGTCAAATTCGAATTCGAATTTTGAATTCGCTAACTAACTCCCCCCTCCATTATAAAATACGGGAACCGAAATCAAACTCGCGGGAGAATTTTTTTTTAACGGAGACTATACGACAGCAAAAGACAAAAAAATGATAGATAGAGTTGCTACAGCTCGTTCCGACATACAAAAAAAAAAGAAAAAGGAAGATATTCGCGCGAGCGCGAAAAGTAGGAGGAATCGCCGAGCCGCGGAAAGGAGGAGAAATCGCCGACCGCAGAATCAGGAGAGAAATCGCCGGACCGCGAAAGGAGAGAGATCGTATCGAGCCGGAAGCTGAGGAATCGTCGAGCTGATGTCATGCCATTCCGTCATTATGATCAGTTGAATCAAGCAGTAAAAAAAAAAAAAAAAAGAAGAAAAATGAAGAAATAAGAAAAAAAGAAAACCAAAAAAGAAAAAAAAACGAGAAAGAAAAGAAAATAACAAGATCTCTTCTTCTTCCACCCCCGCTCTAATTTTTTTTCATTTTTTTGTGTCCTGCGATTGTTAAGTGCCATCCATACACATCTAGATGCTTTGCGATGGGCAGAGTGGAGGGAATCTTTGATCCCCGTTTCTTCTCGGACTCTCAATACCCCATCCGAAGTCGTTGATGACGCATAAGGTGATTACATTGCCGCGACTATCTCCAACATCGTTGGTTTATACTTTCGAAAGAAGGGGAGGGGAAGTCTTTGATTCCCCGTTTCTTTCGGACCCTTCAACAGTTTTTTGAAAAGTCAAATCAAATTTGCCGAGCCGAACAGATTCGCGCCGACGTCAATCAATTCACCGACACATCTAGGACCATTGCCGTTTGATAGACTTTCGAAAGTGAAAAGAGGGGACTTCGATTCCGTTTATTCGAGCCCTGTCGAACATTCTCTTCGAATTCAAGAATAAATACCGATGGCCGCACAGATCCACGCGCATCGTCATGCAACTTTGTACGACCCGTCAATCTGGCAGCATACGCAAGAAGAGGGAGGACATCTTTTGAATCCCCGTTTCTCTGACCCCAAATCAAAATTAAAAAGGGGATTCTCGACCCCAAATTGGAACTCAAACGGGGATATCTTCGGATCCCAAACAAAAATCCAATACGGGAATTTCATTCGACCCTAAATCAAGATTAACGGGGATCTTCATTCTGACCCAAATCAAATCCAATTGGAGATCAAATCGGGATTTCCTTCGGACCCCAAATCAAAATGAAAATCAAAGTCCAAATGGAAACAGGAAAATCCAACGGGGACTTCTTCGGAGCAGCCGAATCAAATTGGAAAATCAATCTAATTGGAGAGTCCAAACGGGGATTTCTTTCTTCGACCCAATCAATCCAATAGAGAATCAACGGGGATTTCTTCGACCCCAAATCAAATCAAGTCAAGAAATCAAGACGGGGATTTTTTTCAGGACCCCAAAATTAAATCCATTGGAGAATTCAAACGGGATTCTTCGGCGACCCCAAATTAAATTGGAAAATCAAATCCAAATTGAAAAATCAAACGGAGATTTATATTCCGACCCAATAACCCAAATCGAGATAAAAAAGGAATTTCTTCGAACCCCAAATCAACAAAATCACAAGAATTTCTTCGATCTGAAAATCAAGTTGGCAAAAGAGGAATGCCTCGAAGCCCGAAATAAATTAAAAAAGAAAATCAATTCACATAAGAACCAACACTCGAACAGCCAAATAAACCCAAACCCAAACCAAACCTAGTCCACAAATAAAGCCCACAAATAAACCCAAACTCCGAACCCAAATAAACGGCCAAACCAAACCAAACGCTTATCCACAAATAAACCGACAATAAACCCAAACCCGAATCCAACAAAACCCATAACCCAAACCAAACAAAATCAAAATCAAGTCACAAATAAACCCAAACTCGAATCCCAAATAAAACCCAAACCCAAATCAAATCCAAACCTAAAACAAATACAGTCCACAATGAACCAAAAACCAAATCTCATGGATCTATCCATGAACCAAAACCAAACTCATGGACCAATCCAATGAACCAAAACCAAATCTCATGGACCAAATCCCATGAACAAGAACCAAAACGCTCATGGACTAAATCCAGAACCAAAAACCAAACCTCAATGGATCAAATTCCATGAACTAAATACCAAACCTTATGGACCACAATCCCATTGAACCAAAACCAAACTCATGACCAAATCCGCATGAACCAAAAACCAAATCTCCAATGGCCAAATCCCTATGATACTCAATAACCAAACCTCATGACCAATTCCATGAGCCACAACTAAATCTGCATGATAAAATCATGAACGCAAAACCAAACCTCATGACAAATCTTCATGAACGCAACAAATCTCATGGACAAATCCCATTAACCCATAACCAAATCTCATGATCAAATCCATAACCAAACATCAAATCTCATGACCAAATCCCATGAACCGATACAAATCTCATGGACCAAATCCCATGAAGCCAAAACCAAAGTTCATGTACCAAATCCGACATGAACCAAAACCAACCTCATGGACAAATCCTATGAACCAAACCAAATCTCAAATGGAACCATAATCCCATTGAACCGCCATATTCAAATCTCATGGACGCGAATATCCATGAAACTAAAACCAAACCTCTATGGATCAAACCCATGAGCCACAACTTAAATCCTCATGGACCAAATCCATAACGCAAAACCAATACTCATGACCAATATTCCATAAACCAAAACCAAACCTCATGGACCAAATCCCATGAACCAAAACAAACCTCATGGACGCAAATCCCATGAGCACAACTAAACTCCATGGACCAAATATCATAACCAAAATCAAACCTCATGGACGCAAATCCATGAACCAAAAACCAAATCTCATGGCCCAAATCCATGAACCAAAACCAACTTAATGGACTCAAAATCCATGAGCCACAACCAATACCTCATACCGCAAATCCCATGAGCCCACAACCAAACCTCATGGACCAAGATCCTCATGGACCAAAACCAAACCTCATGAACCAAACCAAACCTCTCATGGACCAAACCAAAACCTCATGAACCAAAACCAAACCTCATGGACCAATCCGAGCATGAGCCAAAACCAAAACTCATGGACCAAATCCGCATGAGCTCAAAACCAAAGCCTCATGGACGCAAATCCCATGACCAAAACCAAACCTACATGACAAATCCCAATGAGCCAAACAACCTCATGGACCATAATCCATGAACCAAAACCAAAACTCATGACAAAATCCCATGAACCATAATCAAACCTCATGACCAAATCCCATGAACGACAACTAAAACCTCATACCAAATCCCATGAAACCACAACTAAACTCATGGATCGCAAATCCCCATGACATATACCCACCTCATAATCATAGGCCAATCCTATGAGCCATGAACCAAATCATCTTCAATCTCATAAAACCAATACCCCATAGCCCATGATACCAATTACCAGATCTCATACCGCACAATCCTATGAACCAATACTCCAGGATCTCATACCTCATATCCCCATGAAACGCCAATTAGCACTCTAGTATATAGAGTTAGTAGCGATTAGGTCTTTAACCACATATTTATTAGGGCGCTAATCAACCTGCAAATTCAACTGAATGCTCAACAAATAATACTTAGGATGCCATAAACGCGGAGATACGATCCTCTCATCCAAGATATAAAGGCTCTCTTAATCGAAGGTGCCCAATCTCAGAGGGTAATTACAGTAGAATGCCTTGCTCTATTGGACCATTGGACTCGCAATACCTGATACCCCACTACATCACATATAATACTCAATCTGAAATCATGAATACTACCCCAACGGCCCGAAAATCCATCGACCGGCGAGGGTGCGTCATCCGTGGTGCAGACAAAATGGCCACGGCCGGCTGGGACATAGCTTCTTCTTTCCATCTTCCGAGACTTAAAACAAAAAAAAAGAAAAAAAAAATAAGGTCCTAACTCTACCTTTTTTCCACAAGGAAATGCACACCATTAATAGAGCGTTGTCGCTGGCATCCAACAAACCTCAATAATATGAGGCTGGTTCCCAGTTGCTTGCGCACGTCTCCTTACATTCGAAATGCAGGAACCTCAATCCAATTTGGCACATTCCCGAAGATGTTCGACTGCTGTCATGGCTTAATTCTTGCTGCACTGGGGGCATGACCCTCCCGCCGCCTCTTCATAGCATGTATCCATCGGGTCATTTTCTCGGCTACCATCCTCGAGGAAGACGACCCAATGTGGTCAATCCCCAACCCTCCTCGCTGGACGCCATAGGCGAACGACTCACTTCCAACCTGCATCCAAAGAGGCCATGGAGTCTGAGGAAGACTGATATTCCCGAAATGCAAGAGTGCACGAAACTATCAAGTATTCGATAGCTGCGCTTTCTAATGATACTACAACCACCTATTCCTCTAATGAGAGTGTCCTTTAAAGGAATAGCCGCCGCCTTAACTCCACAGGGAAAAGTTGCTCGGGGCAACGACAACCAATAACGTTCAAGAGCCCAAATGACCAATCGACGACAATGTCC
The DNA here is from genome assembly GCF_001540865.1 of Ananas comosus. Taxonomy (NCBI): domain Eukaryota; kingdom Viridiplantae; phylum Streptophyta; class Magnoliopsida; order Poales; family Bromeliaceae; genus Ananas; species Ananas comosus. Next base: position 1,884,756 of record NC_033638.1, read on the forward strand.
GTTAAACTAAGGCAAAAAAAAATAGGGGCCGACAAAAGATGAGCTAACATCGTAGTGAGCCATCCTCATTTAAACTAATATTAGTCTGAAAGAGCATATCACTTCCAATTGGTCCTAAAAAAGAAAAAAAAAAAAAAAAAAAAAAAAGAAAAAGAAGGTGGATGGACATGTACTTAAATTTTTTTTTTTATAAACATGGATAAAATATGAGCCACTACCGACTGATTGTTCCACATTCGGACTCAGGGTAAATTGCATAGAAAAGTTCTCGTGGGTATTGTAATACAGCTGAACTTATTGCAAATTGCAAGTTCGAGTGTGTGCAATGGTGTGTGATCACTCCCTACATGTTCTAAAAGGTAGAACAACGTGTTTGGACAAGTTTTTGAGAGTTGATTGGAATGCAAAATACTAAGAAATGCATTGACCTGCGAAATTTACATTTTCTGGGCTTGCTGTTACCGGTACAGCCATTACTTGTACGCGGTACAGAAGCTGGCAGATTGTGATAGGCAGGGACCAAATTGGTCATTTCAGACTCACATCTTGTGCTACCTATTTGGATCCCAGCACGACTCTTGCGCTTGCTGGAGTGTTGCTGAGCCCGAAGAAGCAACCTTGCATATTTTTCTCTCTTATCTCTAGGTTTTTCCTCTCTCTACATGTAAGAATTAGCCGATTTCGCATCGTTTTTCGTCGTCAGGCGCATGCTGTTCTTCGCTGATTGCGAGCGTCGCAGCGCCGTTGTGGGCACTTCAAGAGAGCGTTTTGGAAGGAATTTCGGCAGCCCTGGACAGTGGGATGCTGGTTGACAGCTTGAGAGGTAAACGACTCGGATTTCTCTTAATGCAACGTTACTAAGTAGTCCGTTTACGTGTTGCGTTTTGATATTGCTTCAGTTGCTTTAACCTGAGATTTCAAGCAATTTAAAGTTGGATTAATTAGCTGTGAATTAAACCTCCTTAGACCAGGGTTAAGCTACTTCTACAGCTTAATGGAGATATTTAGTCCTTTTATGAAGCTATTTTGGAACGAAAATGCTATTGTTTGAGCGAATAATGCAAATTGGGGATTTCCTTCGCACAGGTCTTTCGAGCTTGTTGAGCTGAATTTTGTACCTTAGAAGCTGGTTGAACTGCCTACACCTAGGGAAAGCTAGAACTCAGTAGAAAAACTGAATCACAAGTTTCCGGCTATATTTATTAATAGTCCAACTGATTTTGACAGCCGTTTTGATATTGTTCGAGCGAGACAGGTATTTGACCCTTGGATCGCCTTCGTTTGCATTGGAGGCCTCCGGAAGCTTAACGTGAGGAATGAACTAACCAAAAACATGAATTGATGGAAATTGACTTCCACTTTGTATCTACAATTAGGAATTGCCGGAAATTGGAATTGTAGTAATCGGCCTCGTGCGGTTTTGGTACCTTAGTTTTCAGCGTCAGGTTTTGGGAGCCTTGTTGAGCTGATTCTTGAGAAGTCTTGTGACTGCTTGAGCATAGTACGAGGTGGGTCGGACCTAACCAGAGCAATGAAGCTCCTCTATGTTCGATATGTCACTATGAGAATGATATACTTTGTGTGTTATTGTCACTATGTAGTTACTAAAGGATGGGGACAGTCCGTGTGATTAAGCTAGCATAATGGAAATAGAATCCCTCCCCCCCAACCTCTATAAGTAGAGAGCACTCAATCGCATAAGTGTCTTTATGCTTATATTTTATGTTTATTTAGTTAAGTTAACTAATGGACATAATGAATGATGATTTTGGAATAGAGAACCATGAACATGTCTTTATCTCCATGAAGTGGAAAAGATTCTATATTGCTCATATGTAAATTCGCATTATACCCGCTGTATCTTACTAACTAGTGGATCTAGTTGTTGTTATATTTTGTTATAGTTTATACTGAAATGTGATCAAAGGATCGAGAACGAGAATATCTGTGAACTATACAACATTGATAATTGAGACTGTTGACTGTGGACGCTTGCTTGCTTGGCCATAGTGCTCATTCCCCACACGCTTTTGAGGTAGCTCCCCTACAAGCGCGGCAACTCCGGAGTTGGCCTAGCCGCGAACAGTTGCTCGCCGTCGGGATTGGTTGCCTGAAGTGGATTGCCGTGGGGAGTGTATACTACCCGGCATTAGGGCGCTCGGCGCAAGCTGGACCTACCTTGAAGTAGATCCCGTGAATAAAGGAAAGTCGCTAAAGAAAATTGGACAGTAATGAATAATTACGCAGTTATGTACAGTAAGTTACTTCAATCACCTTATGCTACGTGTATCTATAGTAGGTACTGCCATGCTTTCTATCTCTCAGTTGATTCATTTACTGTTGATCTATGATCACATGTTGTTCCATGTTCAATATAATTGTAACTTGCTTATGAATTGCTAGCATTGAAAAATATATCATCGACAAATTATGTCTTTTATTTCATTCTGTACATCCTTGAGCCTAAGTGGTGTAATTCGCCGAGGCTGGCGGCTTACCCCACTGGAAACTATGTAATAGTCCTCACGCCCTTTTGTGGTTTGTTTTTAGCATGAGCCTGTTAGCAGTGAAGAGCTAGGGAATCGTGCAAGGGAGTCGCGCCTAGCTAGGGACTACTAGGACGTGGCTTAGTCGATCACGTTGCTACTCGGCTAAACGGCCGAGGGGTGATGTCCATATATATATAGAAGCCACTCATTTGGACAATCTATTCTTTTTTGTAAGCAGACGCCTGATGTAATATTACTTTCGGGGTGAGAATATAGTAGTGTTACTTCCCTTTTTGCTGAGTTGTCATGTTTGCTATACTACTTTGGATTTTGACTCGGGTTGATATCTCTTGTATATCGACTTGTACCTTTTGCTCTGATATCAGGAAGGAATCTCGTTGTTTAACTGTCCTATCGACTTGCTTTCTCGCTAGACCTTATATAGCTGGCAGGTGTATGGCGGGTCTGTGACGTGCCGGATATCTGTGCCGGGACCGTCCGGCGTGACAGATTATAGTGTTCGTATCTAAGCCCTAGGTTGAAGTCTTAGTAGAACGCTTGTAAACCTTAGGCTGTGGACTATACAGGATAGCTCGTGAGAGATCGAGTCTAGTCGAGGTTGTTGTTAAGCCGAAAGTACTTTGGATTTGGTACTCGTATAAACTCCGAATAGTTAGGAGTTGATTCGGGTGTGAAGTACTAACTTGCCAAAGAGGGTACGTGCCGGCCGACCACCGTGACATCGGAAGTTTAGTAGTCGTTACATTTCCATTACTTTCGGCTGATAGTCGGTTTATATCCTCAATGGTGTGGTTCAGGTATAATGGGTTTATTGACCTATGTTTGTTTTGGTGTTGCAGGTTCAAGATGCCCTACACTCGTTCTGGAACCGCTTGGGCGGCTAGCGGCCGCTTGGCGGAAGAGGTAGAGACTTCCGTCACGTCGGGGTCCAGAGTTCCATGAGTTGGGCAGGATCAGCTTGCGATCGTTGACAGAGTTGGTTACTCAGCAGCCGCGGCCACGACAGAATGGACCGCCTGCGCGTCGGGAGCAGGACAGGATAAGAGTTAGAGGATCTATTATCTGCGGCGACGACCGATAGAGAGATTCCAGTTCTTACCGATCCGGATTTCTGTAGCCCTATAGTACCAAAGGGGCACCACAAGTGAGAGCCAGTCACCGTACCTCGATACACCCCCAGTACCGAGGCCCGAGAACGCCGAACAGGAGATAATAGTACCACCACCATAGTACCATGTAGCAATAGCCTGGGATATGTGTTACCCGGAGATGGTGGGGGTTGAGGACGAGAGCGGATGATGGAAACGACTGAAAATTCGTCGCTGGTGCAACACCAATGTCTGTTATGGGGATGAAAGCAGATCATTTGTGGGTGGTTAAAAAATGGTTAATGCATATGGAGAAATCATATTCTATGACACTTTCGTTGAGAGCGGTACCGAGTTTGGTTTGCGAATTGGGCATCACTGAATGGCCGGGTGATGCTTACAGTGGTGTGTGGGGGTGAACATCCGGAGGATCCCCGTGCTATTTGTCTGCTATCTACGTGAACAGGTTCAAAGAGTTTTGTTGATCTACCTATTTTCCACAGAGTGTGAAGAGCAGATGGAAAGGGATCTGAGAACTTGAGACAGGGACAGTACAGTGGCTGAGTACGAGCGAAGGTTCTCTCGATTACATGTTGCACTTGTGTTCCTTTTGTAAGTCCGAGACGATGAGGACAAGCCGTCTCTTTAGGTGGGTTTTGCGGCCGATGCGATTTCAATTGGTCCAGGCGCAAACCTCTCCACTTACCGGGATGTCGTGAACCGAGCCTTGATCGTGGAGAAAGGCCGCGGAAATCATGAAGGAAAGAGACGTTGTGGTCGAGGTAAGGGAAAGAGAAGCCAGTCAGCTGAGAGCAGTGGTCAAGCAGTCCTTCAGGAGACCGCCAAATATCCAGAGGGGACAGTCAGGACAGTCGAGGGGTCGAGGTTCTTTAAAGTACCGGGGAAGCACCCGATGCGTCGTCGACCACGCGATGTTTATCTGTGGTGGGCTCCGTACCCGCCACAGTGTTCCACGCGTCGGGGCAACGCTGTTTTCTTTGCGGCCAGGAGGCCAATTTCGTTCAGAGTGTCCGAGAGTTCTTTGCCCCTGCACCCTCGTCAGGCTTCTGCACCTGCATCTTCAGCTCGAGCCAGGGCACCCGACAGGCGCCTAATCAGTCTAGGCGACCACCAGGACAGCGCAGGTCGCAGAGTTCGGCATCAGGGTCGAGTGGCGCAGTATGCCGCGACTGAGGCGCCATAGCAGTAACAGGAGGTCGTAAGCAGGTATTTATATGCTTTACAGATATTCGTGTTTCGTGGCATTATTTGTATACTGGTGCTTCGGCATTTCTTTTATGATCGGGCGTTACGCCGAGTTCATACATACTAGTTAGTAACTCGTATTTGCATTTGGGACGAGTGATTGTACCTGACCATACCTGGATATTTGATGAGTATTGCCCTCGGCCAGTTGAAGGGTAGGCGACTGGATCATGCCAGTGGATTACTGGCACTACACAAACTAGGTGAGTTTGATGTAGTATTGGTATGGCTTGGTTGACGACAGTATTATGCCACCATAAGATTTGCCACAAACAGAAGTGACCATTCGGAACGGAGTCCCAACAGGGAGTTTGTTTATAAAGGGTTGCCAGAGTTTCATTGTTCGCTACATGACCATCATAGCTCTTGCTCGAGCACGACAGTTTATTCGGAGGGGTGTGTAGCCACTTGGCTAAGCATTTAAATGAGGATGGAAAAACCCAGATGATGATATTCCACCAGTTGTGCGAGAATTCGAGGGATGTTTGCCAGCTGAGATTGCCCGGTCATGCCACGCCTGATTAGGGAAGTGGAGTTTGTGATTGATCTTGTCCCTGGCACAACTCCTTATTTCTAAACGCACCCTATAACGCAATCGGCACCCGCTGAGTTGAAAAGAAAGCTGAAGGAACAATTACAAAATCTTTTTAGAGCAAGGATTTATTCGACCGAGTGTATCGCCTTGGGGAGGGCACCCGTGTTATTTTGTGCAAGAAGAAAGATGGATCTCTACGATTGTGGCGTGGATTATCGAGAAAATCCACAAGTCACAATCAAGAATAAATATCCATTTGCCGTACAGAATTGATGACTTATTTGATTCAGCTCAAGGATCGACAGGTGTATTCGCAGATTGATTTGGCAAGTCTGGTTACCATCAGCTTAAGATCAAGCCTGAAGATGTCTCTGAAAACCGCTTTTAGCCACACGTATGGCATTATATTACATCATGCTTTTTGGATGCTAATGCGGCCAGCAGCTTTAGATTTAATGAACCGTGTCTTTAAGCCCTAATTTGGATAGATTCGTAGTAAGTGTTTATTGACGAATTATCTTGATCTATTCTCGAAGTGACAACGAGCATGAAGAAACCATTTGAGAGTGGTGTTGCAAGTACTGTCGAGAAAAAGAAACTTGTTCGCAAAGTTAAAGAAATGCGAATTTTGGCTTGAGAAGTGGCATTTCTCGGCCCATGTGATTTAAAGAAACTGGGATAGCTGTGGATCACAGAAGATTGAAGTCGATAAAGATGGCCTAGCCGACCAGTGTCCACAGAGATTCGGAGTTTCCATTGATTTGACGGATGCAACTCACTGTTAGGGTCGGTTATCGCAGCAATTTCGATTTGCTTCTCGAGCAAATAAAAATAAAAATAATCCGATATTTTCTATTATCCAAATATATTTGCCTATGACGGAATGCTAACCACCCTAGGGTTGGTTTGCACAGCAATGTCTGATGCTTCTGCAGGCAAAATAAATAAAAAGAAAAATATATATATACTTACTTCCTGAAAAAAAAAAAAAAAGGTGATGACATATTGTCTAAATTTTTAGATAAATGGGTAAAAGTATGAGGCCACCAGCGGACTTGATTGTTCACCGATCGGACTTCAAGGGTAAAAATTGCATAAAAGTTCCCCCGCTGTGGTATAACCCCACAGGCAAAATTGGAATCCCGCTGTGCAGAAAACCTTTCGAGGCTCACTGCAAAAGTTAGGGAAGGACCTGGTGAAAAACCCATATGGCGCCAGATTTACCAAGATTCTTGAGGCAAAAATAAACAAAAAATAATAATAAATCTGTGTTCGAACCTAACTCACTTAGGGTTACGGTTTATGCGTACAATTTCAATTGCTTATCAATAAAAAAAAAAAGAGATATTTCTTGGACAAAAAAAAGAAGAGAAGAAAAAACACAGTCAACAGAGGGACTGAACAAAAAAAAAAAAAAGGTTCGAACAAAAAAAAAAAAAAAGGAAAAAAGGAGATCGAGTAAAAAAGAAAAAGAGGAACGAGCAAGAAAAAAATAAGAAAAACTCTGACTAAAAATAAAAAAATAAAAAATAAAAAAAGAGAAAAAGGAGCACCTTTTGCCGCGCGTGAAACTCTTACGTCGAAAAGGTGGTGGCGCAATTTGTTTTGAAATAAAAAAAAAAATTGGGCCAATAATAATTGAACTTCATAAAGCCCCTTCATAAATGTGAGTTGGTGGCCTTAATGAAAAGCTCATGCAATAAAAAAAAAAAAAAGGACCTTCATTTCAACCCATTACTTAATTTGAGCGCAATAAATTAAAGTGGGCCGATTAACGACGGTCACACCCACACCCTATAAAATATCTATTTGAATCAATAACCTAATTCAAAATGCCGAATTTCAGAATTTCGATTTTGAACTCCAAAAAATTTCAAAACCATCATCCAACAATCCATCTCAAAATTCGATTTCGAATTCGATTTTCGAATTCCCCACCAACTCACCCAAATATATCTCACAACAATCTATTCAAAATTCGATTTCGAATTCGAATTTCAAATCCAACCATTTCAAAATATTCTCCAACTAATCCCATTCAAAATTCGAAATTTCGAAATTTCGAATACCCCAACCAATTTCCAAAATATCCTCCAATAATCCATTCAAAATTCGAATTTCGAATTTCGAATTCCCAACCAACTCCAAAATATCCTCCAACAATCCATTCAAAATTCGATTTCGAATTCGAATTTCGAATTCCCAACCAACTACAAAATATCCTCCAACAATCCATTCAAAATTCGATTTCGAATTTCGAACCTCCAACCAATTCCCAAAATATCTTCCAACCATCCCATAACCTATTCAAAATTCAATTTCGAATTTCGAATCCCTAACCAACTCCCAAAATATCTTCCAACTATCCAACAACTCATTCAAATTCAATTTCGAATTTTGAATTCCCAACCACTCCCCAAATATCCTCCAACCATCCAATAAATAATTCAAAATTCGAATTTCGAATTTTGAATTCCTAACTAACTCCTCCCCTCCCATTATAAATACGGGAACCGAAATCAAACTCCGGGAGAATTTTTTTTTTACGGAGACGATACGACAGACAAAGAACAAAAAAAGATAGATAGATTGCTACACTCGTTCCGACATACAAAAAAAAAAGAAAAAGGAGATATCGCCGAGCCGCGGAAAGGAGGAGGATCGCCGAGCCGCGGAAAGGAGGAGAAATCGCCGAGCCGCAGAAAGGAGGAGAAATCGCCGAGCCGCGAAAGGAGGAGAGATCGTCGAGCCGCGGAAAGGTGGAGGAATCGTCGAGCTGATGCATCCAATCCGTCATTTGATCAACAGGTAAAAAAAAAAGAAAAAAAAAAGAAGAAAAATGAAGAAGAAAGAAAAAAAGAAAACAAAAAAAGAAAAAAAAAAGGAAAGAAAAAGAAAATAACAAGATCTCTCTTCTTCCCCCCGCTCTATTTTTTTTTCTTTTTTTTGGTCCTGCGATTGTAGCCATCCATACCATCTAGATGGCTTCGATGGGAGAGTGGAGGGGAATCTTTGATTCCCCGTTTCTTCGGACCTCTCAATACCCCATCCGAAGTCGTTGATGACGGCATAGGTGATCTACATTGCCGCGACCATCTCCAACATCGTTGGTTTGATACTTTCGAAAGAAGAGGGGAGGGGAATCTTTGATTCCCCGTTTCTTCGGACCCTTCAACATTTCTTTTGAAAATGTCAAATCAAATTTGCCGGCCGAACAGATTCGCGCCACCGTCATCAACTTCACCGACGACATCTAGGACATTGCCGGTTTGATACTTTCGAAAGAAGAGGAGAGGGGGATCTTCGATTTCCCGTTTCTTCGGACCCTTCAACATTTCTTCGAAATGTCAAATCAAATCCGATGGCCGAACAGATCCACGCCATCGTCATCAACTTTGTCGACGTCATCTGCAGCAACGCAAGAAGAGGGGAGGGGAATCTTTGATTCCCCGTTTCTTCGGACCCCAAATCAAAATTAAAACGGGGATTTCTTCGGACCCCAAATTGGAACCAAACGGGGATATCTTCGGATCCCAAATCAAAATCAAAACGGGAATTTCTTCGGACCCTAAATCAAGATTAAACGGGGATTTCTTCTGACCCCAAATCAAATCCAATTGGAGAATCAAACGGGGATTTCTTCGGACCCCAAATCAAAATGGAAAATCAAATCCAAATTGGAAAATCAAACGGGGATTTCTTCGGACCCCGAATCAAATTGGAAAATCAAATCTAAATTGGAGAGTCAAACGGGGATTTCTTCGGACCCCAAATCAAATCCAAATTAGAGAATCAAACGGGGATTTCTTCGGACCCCAAATCAAATCCAAGTCAGAGAATCAAACGGGGATTTTTTCGGACCCCAAATCAAATCCAATTGGAGAATCAAACGGGGATTTCTTCGGACCCCAAATTAAATTGGAAAATCAAATCCAAATTGAAAAATCAAAACGGAGATTTATTCGGACCCCAAACCCAAATCGAGATAAAAAGGAGATTTCTTCGGACCCCAAATCAAACCAAAATCAAAAAGGAATTTCTTCGGATCTGAATCAAGTTGCAAAAGAGGACTGCCTCGAACCCGAAATAGAATTAAAAAGAAAATCAAGTTCACATAAGAACCCAAACTCGAACCCAAATAAACCCAAACCCAAACCAAACCTAGTCCACAAATAAACCCACAAATAAACCCAAACTCGAANACTCAAGTTTTCTTAGTGGATTTTCTTTGCGTGATCGGTCCCGTGGGTTTTTCACTCCGAATTGGAGTTTTCCCACGTTAAATTCTCAGTGTGCTGTTTTAATTTCCGCTATTTCGTTTTGTTTGCATCGAGATTTTTCGAGTTTGCCGGATTTACACCTATTCACCCCCCTCTAGGTGTTACTTACCTTTTAGATCCTCGGGATCCATATCTTACAGCCCGTACCTCAAATGCCATAATCTTGATTCTTTTTTAAATTCAGAGTGGTAGCACCTTTCAATTTCTGACTTTATGTTCATAGAAAACATTTGATTCTTTGACATATGCACTTTTGCTATTATTTTACCATTCTTATCCTTCAAAGTCAGAGTAGAGCCTTCCAGATGAACAATATATCCTTTCTCCAATAATTGTCCGATGCTTAGTATGTTGCTCTTTAATTCTAGCACATAATATACATTCAAGATTAATTCTTCTTCACTACTCTTCGATCTAAACATAATTTTTTTCTCTTTCTTTAACAGGTACTTTGGATGAATCACTAAATTTCATATTGCCATCAGCATTCTCATCCATTTCAACAAATAGTTCTTTCCTTCCACATATGATTTGAAGCATCGGAATCCAGAAACCATACATATTGTGGATCTTTAACTTCGTCTTGACATGAAAGTAATAGTGAGGTTTTTGCAACTTCATCTTTTAAAGTACCATCGATATAGTGATTCACTCTTTCAGTGTTCCTATGCCAGCAATCTTTGCTATAGTGACCATATTTTTCACAATTATAACATTGGATGTTCGATCTTGCACCACCATAAGACCCTGGGCGATTGTTATTACGTTCGCCTCATTTTGGTCCATATCTATGTCGTGAATTGCGACCCCTGTTGTTGCTACTCTGTCAGTCATTTTTATATCTCTTTTGATTCTATATTTATTGTAATTATTTTCTCCATGATTTTTTCTTTTTCTATTATCAAGTTTCAATTTTGACTTGAGAGCTTGCTCAGTCGATTCATCTTCAAGCACCTTTTATAGTCTTTGCTCATGTACTTGGAGAGATCCTGTAAATTGGTCGATAGAAAGAGTACTGATATCTTTTGACTCTTCTATGGTGACAACAATATACTCAAATTTTGATGTGAGGGAATGAAGAACCTTTTCTACAACTCGTTCACCATCGAATTCTTCTCCATTTTGCTTCATTTGGTTTACAATTACCAAAATGCGAGAAACATTGTCTGCAACACTTTCGGACTCCTTCATACGGATTGCTTCAAATTTCGCTCTAAGCTTTTGTAGACAAATCCACTTTACTTTGTCATCTCTTTTAAAGATGGTGGCAAGAGTCTCCCATGTTGCTTTGCTCGAAGTTGTTTTGTCAATTTTCTAGAACGTCGACTCGTCTACTGCTTGGTAAAGATAGAAAAGGGCCTTTTTGTCCTTTTTGCTTCCTTCAAATCGTTTCGACAGGCTATAATTAATGTAGTTTCTTCTTGCTCTGTGTATTCTTGGTACTTAGTTTTAACTAATGCCCATAGGTCTTGAGAACCAAGAAATGCTTTCATTTGAATGCACCAATTCTCGTAATTGTCTTTTAATAGTTTTAGGGTTTGGGTCTGGAGAAGTTGAGTGGCCATTTTTTAACTGAGTTTCTTTCTAACAGCCTAGCTCGATACCAAATGTAGGTAGGCAATTATATATCAAAGGAACTACAAAAGTATTTAAAACTAGAACAATCAAATTTATTAAATATAACTAAACTTTAGTACACAAAAACTTATTAATACAACTTGATCCACACAAAAACAACAAGTAACATACTCTCTATTTATAGAGTACGAAATAACACAACTTTTTACTAAAACAAGCATCCTTTCACTAAACGACACAACTCTAAACTAAAAGACGCAACCTTAAAATAAGAGACACAACCTTACGAAGGGACAAATCCTTTTATAAGGTACACAACCTTTCATCAAAAGAAGTAAATAACAAATTAATAAATAAACTTATAATCTAACAGTGAGCAAATCCAATAATGGCAATGAATTGACAACCGAATGAACCTCTTCTCACCCTCCCATCCAATAAGAATTCAGCAAAAGAGTCCTCCCACAAATAGAAAGGAAGGTTTAAACTAATCCAATACAAAAACTGCACTAATGCTGAAATTGAAGCCAAAACCTGAAGTTTAACCAAATGTGGATTATTCTACCTTACTACCAGCTGAAATAAGGTGTTCGCCAAGCCTCCTAGTAGTACAACAAGTGGAAAGGAATATGAAAATGTCCCACCAACCAGGGATTTGCTGAAAAATCCAGAAATTGGAGTCAAGAAACTTAATGATGTGCATTTTCGACTTCGGAATCCAATTAACATAAGATTAGATCAAAGTACATCAATACTCAGTTGAAAGGAACTCTAATATAGCTAGAATTGAAGTCATGACCAGCAAGAAAACTGCAATTGATTTACTAGAAGAGATCGGAGTTGAAAAATCAATGAGATTCGTCAATAACTAAAATTTCAGCATTGTAGTAAAAATCTACCAATTAAAGTCTTTCTAACCTAAAATTTGCTTGGAAGAACAAGCCTACAAACTCTTCTTCCTCACTAGATCACCCACAACACTACAAGAAAAGACGGTTGTAGAGGCGATTGTATAGAGACGGTTCCTACAACCGCCTCTATGTGTTGTATATTAGAGACAGTTTAGAGACGGTTTTTATGGACCGCCTCTAAATCCCCAGGAGGGAGGAAAAAAAAAAGAATAAAAACCCTAAACCCTAAAAAATAGGTTGATCAATCTAATCTCCCCACTTCTCTCCCCTTTTCCCCCACGAGCCGCCAAACCTAGAGGCCGCTCACCACACTGCTCTACCTCCGACTCCTTCTGTAAGGTACCAGACTTCTAAATTATGAAGTTACGGTACACATTTAAATGGTTCCAATAAGGTTGCTGTGGAATGTAACATACCGGATTTTAAATATAAAAGTGAAAATAAATAAAAATAGTATGAGATACTATTTTATTGGATTTAGAGGAGTGAAATATAGGTTGAGAATGACCTGTGCTGAAATCAGAGCGAAAACAGAAGATTAAGAATTTTCTGTGTGAAATAAGGCAGATAAATTAGCAGAAAATGCACAGTGTCAGAAAATTATGAAAACTAGAGGATATATCAGAAATATTTTTATGAGGCTAGATTTGAAGTTTCATTTCATTCTGACACCCAGAAGGTGAAAAATAAAATCGAACTGCTATCTGCTAAAGATTACAGTTCGGCACAGCTTTCAGTAACCAAACGGAGTCGAAACTGAGAACTTAAGATATATTCTTGCTCAGTACGTTAAACCGAGCCTGCCTGTCAAATTTGAGCTCAAACGGACATTCAAAAGAGCTCCGACTGTTCTGAACTGCTAAACTGCAAGTTGTAATAGGTGTGAGAGGGGGTTTTCTGCAATTGTTGCAGCCCCATATGTGTGCGGCTCCTTGGCCGAATCCACTACACGCACACACACATTCTCTCCCTCTCCCTCACACTTGCAACCATGGAAGAAAAACCCTCTCTTTCTCTCTCTTGAAGGTGGAATCAAGAGAAGGATTTGGTAGAGAAGCAAGTTTGGAAGTTGATCTTCATCTTCATCGTCTTCTTCCTCTCCATTGGAGCTTGTTTGAGAGGTGAGCTTTGATGCCCTCTCATGGTAGATCTTTAAAGCTTTATTTATAATCTCTATAAATGGTATTTTTGGGATCCTAGGATGCTAATGAGATGTTTACTACTTGAATCTAAGGTTTATATTGTATATTTTTACAATAGATGAAACATAGGGTTCAAATTGGAGTTTTTCGAAATATGAAGGTTTGATCTCAATTGACCCTCTGTAAACCTAATTGCTAGGTAAACGAACGCGTTGGCGAAGTCGGTTCGGCGATTCGCCGAGCCGTTGAGAAGATATTAAAGAAATGGATGTTTAGGCTTCGTTTCCGCCTGGAGGGCCGAGGCGACGTTCAAAAATCGTGGAAACGGATTTGGAGCACCGTAGCAAGAAACCGAAGACCTTTAATTTTCGGATCGCGGATCGGGGGTTGTTCGGTGGTCGCGTACGCATTGGGTCGAGCGGACCGGCGTGCGCTGTGTCGAGCGGACCGGCGTGCGCTATGGGAGGCCGATTGCGAGTGACTACAAGCAATCGGAACGCGATAACAGGTAGGTTGTGCTTACCGAAGCGACTAGGTCGCCCCGCATGTCAAAGCGGATTGTGAATTCTTATTGATGCATATATGTATGTGCATACGGGTATTTTAGTATTATGTAAATGCATGCTAGCAGGTAGAATACATGCTAGTGATGATTGCATAATAATGCATTGAAAAGTACATGCTGGTGAGTAGATGCAAGTGGCGTATTAATGCATTGGAAATATAATCTAATAATAGATTCATGTTGACATGTACTAGAACATGCTAGAGAACATGAGAATACAAATGAATGTTAACATGTTGTTAGTTGTGTGAGTTATGAGATCATGTTAGAGAGCATGCATATTAACATGTTGTTGATTGTGCTTGATTATGATGCATGTCGGCATTGTGAGCGTGTGTTAGATATACATGAGAATGTGAACTAAGTCGATGAACACTATATAATAGAGAACTCGATATGACAAATAGGATGTCAAGTAGATCGAGTGGCATTAACCTAGTGTTAATAAACATAGGTCGGACATAGATGACACTGAACCTAGTGTTGTTGAACCTAGGATAAATAACGAGTGGTATCTAACCTAGTGTNCGAAAAATCCATCGACCGTGCGAGGTGCGTCATTCGTGGTGGCAGACAAAATGGCACGCCCGGTGGGACATAGCTTCTCTTTCCATCTTCGAGACCTTAAAACAAAAAAAAAAGAAAAAAAAAAAGGGTTCCTAACTTCTACCTTTTTCCACAAGGAAATGGCACCAACATTAAAGAGCGTTGTCGCTGCATCAACAAACTCAATAATATTGAAGGCTGGTTCGCGAGTCTGCTTGCGCACGTCCGTCCTTACATTCGAAACTGCAGGAACCTCAATCCAATTTGGCACCATTCCCGAAGATGTTCGAGCTGCTGTCATGGCTTAAATTCTTGCTGCTACTGGGGGCATGACCACTCCCGCCGCCTCTTCATAGGATGTATCCAATGTGGTCATTTCTCGGCTACCATCTCGAGGAAGACGACCCAATGTGGTCATCCCCAACCCTCCTCGCTGACCCATAGGCGAACGACTCACTTACCAACCTGCATCCAAGAGCATGGAGTCTGAGGGAAGACTGATATTCCCAAATGGCAGAGTGCAGAAAGCATCAGTATTCGATAGGCTGGCGCTTTCTAATGATACTACAACCACNCCACACATACATATAAATACTCATCTGAATCATGAATACTACCCCACGGCCCGAAAAATCCATCGACCGTGCGAGGTGCGTCATTCGTGGTGGCAGACAGTTATTTCAAGACTCCATAAAGAATCCAGAGCCAAATCGAAAGTTGGTCCAGTTCAGGCCAAGAAACCAGCATTGAATCATCTTTGATCAACATAGAAAGTAGAGCTATTGACTTGAAATCCCATCTCAAGAGAATGATTTAGTAAAGGCAGCAGCAATTGAAAGAATCTGACATCCAAAGGAACAATCAATAATAAGATCAAAAAAATAAACCGAAATTAGCATGAGGTGGAGTTACTTTGAAGAACTCATAGAAGAGATCATTGAAAAAGGCAATTGGGGCATGGAAAGCTTCAGTTTTACAGCAGCTACACCTGACATTTCTTATCCAGAACTTACTAAATATCAACAGCGACCTAGTATTTGAAAGGGGAAAAAAAACGTGATGACCGAATTAATCTCAAGATTTGAATGTTCGGAACATTTCACTTTAGATGTGTTATGCACCTAGATATGAAATCGACAACATATAAACTAAATGATATAAATGTATAAACATTTCACTCTAGATGTGTTATTCACCTACATATGAAATCGACAACATATAAATTAAATGAGATAAATGTATTGAAAGCTGAAATGTACTTGCAAACCAGATTTATAGGGCCATTAAGGAATATCAAGAGATAAGTATTGATACGAAATAAAAGGATATAATTATTCATGGTCAATTCAATTCAAGATAACTGGCTAGGATTTTTAAGCACATACGCAAGTAAGCATCTTTTGGTTTGGAGGATCGATGGGTTTATTCTGATTTACCTTAATTGAACGGACCATTGAACTGGAGTAGAGCCGGTGTGCTTCCACAATGAAAGACGCTACAGCTTTTTTATGCCCACGAAGTGTAGCAGCTGGCTCAAAGCAGCGTTTATCTGGATTAGGCTTCCAACCCCAAATACTTCCACCTTACTTAGATAAAAGTTCAGGCACTGGGAACAAAACTTGATAGAAAATCAATCCTCACAGAAGAACTTCGCAGTCAAAACTCTGCAGATCAAATCGAAATTGAATTAAAATCAAACTCCATAGGAAAAATTGCAGAAATTGAAATTGACGAAGAAATTGAACTGCCACACCAATGAACCCTTTTTTTTTAACATGTAAAGTATAAGGATGTGAGGAGGCGCCTTTTCAAATATCAGATTTGGGAGCTCAAAAGAAGCGCAGGCAAACAGCCAAACTAAACAGTCAGGGGGGAAAAAACACTATAATTATATTTTGCTAATTCAAACTCTGATGATTCAAACAATCTTTTAAAAAGTGGACCCAAAAGTAGCAGGAACAACAGCACGTACAAATTAGCATTTAACTTGACCTTTTTTTACATGTATTCTAAGTCTCATACATGTAAATCAGCATGCAAAAAAATCATTTATGAGACTTTGAGTAAAAATATTTTTGGAAATCAAAGAAAGTCTCATATAGGCAAATTAGCATGAGTAAAAATCACGAAATCAAAGGAAACAAAAAAGAACAACAAAAACTGCTTCTAAGAAAGCTAAAAAGCTCCATAGTAAATCAGCACATGGAAACCATACCAAACAACATACATGGCTGCATACTAAAATAAATGAAGAGTAGAAGCGTAGATTCGGAAGTAAATTAGGCCACCAAAAGCATACAAAAGAAAGCTGAAAAGCTCCATAGTAAATCAGCACACGGAAATCATACCAAACAACATACATGAATGCATACTAAAATAAATGGAGAGTAGAAGCGTAGACTCGGAAGTAAATTAGACCACCAAAAGCATACAAAATAACCGAGACAAATTTAGTCGAAAATAGTCTATTCATAAGCATAGAACGGTAGTAAGAACAAAATTTGGCAGGCAAGGTACATACATTTTGCTCAGGCCTCCCCCATTTATCAAGCATTGATTGGATCAGCAGTAATGTTGTTTTCTTTTTTTTGGCTTAGAAGTGTCGGAACCAAATAAGCTGCAGCACAGATAAGAAGCGCTGGTTGCCTGCAAAGCATACCATCCATAGCGTCCGAACTGTTAATTAAGAAGGGCGCATTCGAACGGAACTATCGAAACCAACTGACACTCAGGGGAAGTATCATCATAGCATGCATAAGAACAATCAGAAGCAGCTGCCTATGAGTAGGCCGGCCAAACCTCCATATCATCACAGACTTTTTTTAAAAATAGGAATTTTGAAAGAAGTAGCAAGGAATAAACGAAGCCAAGTAATGTTAGTAAAATAACAATGCATCAAAGCAGAACAGTTTCATTCTTTTCATAAAGCAATAATATCTGAGGGGAAACCAAAAAAAGAGGGAAAATGCAGTGAGGAACCAGCGGGAGAAGGGTAAAAAATTGCAGGGAAGAGTTTTTTTTACCAAACAGCTGAAGAAATCATACAAAAGACATGTAAAACGCAACCGGAAACAGCACAAAATAAGAAAATGCGAAAACTTGGGAATAAAAAACGGACAAAAGTGTATATAAAGCTGCAAATTTCTTAGGTACTTACATAAAAAAAATTTGTGCATTTAAAAAGGGGAAACAATTTTATTATAGTATCCATGGTTGGGAAATCCCCAAATCCTTGACTAGACTATAAAATGAATACTCAAAAGAAAGATGTAAAGCTCTATCAATCATCATCAATAGATATATTAAAAGTAGAACTTTACTGTGGCCACGTGTCGCCTCCTCAGTGTGGAAATCACGCCAAATACTATACATGAATGAGAATCCAAATCTCCAACTGGACTATAAAATGAATGGTCCAAAGAAAGATGTAAAGCTCTATATAAAATGATTCTATGGAAAATAACGCCAAATAGTATACATGAATAAGGATTGACTGTTGCATGTAGCAGTTTTGCTTAAATGTTTGATGCAATGCCTACTTGGTTACTACTACAAACTGCATAAATGTGCGTAAACTCTTAGTGCGGCTGCCACCATAATGCGTGTCAAAATTATCTAATGCTTTACCTGTGTTGACTTTGATAAAAACTAACAGAGGATTGATGGCCTGTTATGCAGCGAAGAAAATGACAGAGGATAGACAATAACAGTGATGAGAGTACAAAATATATCTATACCACAAGTTTAGTTAGGACTTGGATCATTATTAATATATCCACCTAAAAGTGCAGATTCTGATGGATCATCTACATGCTTACATGAAAATGAAACGAAATCAACATAATATAATAATAAATAATTAAGAGGTTATCGACATATCCAAGTATAACATAATTAACCATCTAATTAAACACCAGTGTTTTTGTAATCATCTATATTTCCATAAATGCATTCATTATGCACCACTTAGAGTACAATCTTCATAACCATGTAACCATAGCCGAATACGCATAGCCACAGTTCCCCTAGAAATAAGGACATGAGTAGTAGCCACGAAGTATAAGAACAATAGGAAGTGGTTGCCNAGTGGCGCGGCGGCGCGAGGCAAGGGCATAGCTCCATAGATAGCGCCCTACCCCAGAGACCAGAGATAGCGGTACCCCGAGTCGGCATAGCCTAGGGGTATAGGAAAGGGAAAGGAACACAATGTATCAAATTTGTAATATTAATTGTAATAACTTAATTGCATTTGGAGGTTGAATGTGATGTAAAAATGAATCTAATGTGAATGTATGTAATAACATAGGATATGTTATGTTGTTGATACCTTTCCATTTGCAATCTTTCTTGAATATTGTTCCTGTTTGGAACCTCTTGTATTATTTTTGCTTGAACGTACAGGGGAGACTCTATCCGCGGTACAGGGGAAACTCTGTCCGTTCGGCGATTTGTCAGCGCGCCCGAACCTGACCAAATAGGCGGGGCTCAGGGCGTGACACCTTCGGCACCTTCGCCGTCTTCGAACAGCGGCCGTTTGTGAGAAAAGTCAGTTATTTGTTCTTTAGTTGGTTCATTTGCTCATTGGATTCTTATTCTGAAAATAATATGAAACAGAAATTTAAATTTTGATTAGTTCCTTTGCAAACTATCTGTTAATGCCTTTTATGATAACCGTGTTGAATGTGTAGTTTACTTTAGGCAATTGAGCATTTTTTATATATCATTGTCAACTTCCTTAGCATGTTAACACTGTTTTTTTTTTAGAAAAGAGGTAGCACGCTACCCGCTTCATTCACTGATAGGTGAATTAAGCTACAAGTGTGAGGCAACCAGGCCCCGAACAAAAAAAAAAAAAAAAAAAAAAAATGTTAGAGCTCGAGCAGTAGGTCCCACTCCTTCATAAGCTGCTTAAGTCTGTGGACCGCCAACCTAGGGTTAGGAAGGAAATTCCGAAATATGAAGTCGTTTCTTACCTTCCAAGTGATCCACCAACAGCCCACTAGGTCGGTAAATCTGGTTCGTTTCTCATGGTATTCCTTCCTGGCCATCCACCTATCCCAAATGAGATTCACATCGTCCCCCGGATCTTGGGCATGGATATCTTCCGCCCCTGTCACTAAGATAAATTTACTGAATACGCACCGCGTGAACAGGTGATCCGCTGATTCCTCTTCCGACCAGCAGAGCACACAGGTAGTATCATCTAGCCCCCTTCGCTTGTTGAGTCTATCACGTGTCAGAATCCTTTTCTTAAGAACCAACCAGATGAAAACTTTTACCTTTAACGGGATTTTAAGACTCCAGATGTGGTTAGCACGCGCATCTCTCGTCCCTCCATCCATCAATGCCGAATAGGTCGATTTGACCGTAAACTGTCCATCAATACTCCAACGCCAAAGTAACCTGTCCGGTCTCTGCGCGACGGTGAAACTGGAGACCTTATCAACGAGTTCCGAGAGTCTCGGTATTTGCCCATGCACTTGACCCACCCCGTTTTCGAGGATCTTAGTCCAGTTCCAAATACCCATCGTAAGGCAGTCCTTTACACTATAACTTTTCCCCCCGGACAAAAGGTAAGCTTCCGGAAACGAAGGTTCAACGTTTTCTCCCCATACCACCAATCCTGCCAAAAATCAATAGTACTCCCGTCTCCTAGTGCATACGCCGCTCCCCACTTAGAAATGGTGGTGACGCTGAGAATACCCTTCCACCAGTTAGAGAAAGGTCGAAAAGATCGACCTTCCCTCATCGGTTTTCTTCTACGGTAGTACAATTCTTGGATTAGCTTATTCCACTGAAGTTCGAGTGCTATGTGGAATTTCCACCACCATTTGGTCAGGAGAGCTTGATTCATGAACGCTACATCTAAGATTCCTAGACCGCCTTCCTTTTTGGGCTTGCAAACATTTTTCCAAGCCACCAGACACCCCATGCCAACGCGGTGGCGACTGCCACTCCAGAAAAAGTCTCTTCTTAGTGCTTCGATTTGTTTAATCGCCCAAGCGGGGGCCTTGAACATCGATAGGAAATACAGCGGTACGCTGGTAAGTACCGTATTAACCAGAATAAGTCTGCCTCCCCTAGAAAGGAGTTTGGCCTGCCAACCCTCTATCCTATGCTGAAGCTTCTATATGATCTCCCTCCATGCCTCGTTGGATGGTGATCTTGGCGATAGAGGTAAGCCCAAATATTTTGACGGGAGATTACCCACTCTACACTCGAGAATGTTAGCTAATCGAGCACCTTTACCGTCCTCCTGCCCCAGATAGTAAAGCTCCGACTTCTCCCTATTGATTTTCATTCCCGATGCCCATTCAAAAAGACGCCATAAGAACCTAAGATTTCTCAAGTGCCTGTTTCTAGCCTCACAGAAGAAGAAGGTGTCGTCCGCAAACTGAGTGAGAGTGACCTGCTTGTCCCAATCGGACCGATGCCTTTGAAGAGGTTATTAGAGGTCGCCTCATTGGTCAAACGAGCCAGACATTCCGCCACCAATAAGAATAGAAAAGGCGAGAGCGGATCCCCCTGCCTTACACCTCTCTTCGTCTTTATCAATTTGGTCGGTTCTCCATTCACCAGAATCGCCACTTTCGCGTTGCACACGCAAGCGTCGATCCAACCGCACCACTTATCATTGAAGCCCCACGAACGTAAAATTTGGAAGAGGAATGGCCAAGAAATCCTATCGTAGGCCTTTTCAAAATCCACCTTTATCCCCACTCCATCGACGACTTTCTTACTCCCCCAGCCAATAAGTTCGGAAACGGAAGCGAACGTGTCGGCAATGTTCCTACCTTTCAGGAAGGTTGACTGTGATGGGGATATCAAATGCTTCATAACGCGTCCTAGCCTATTGGCTAGGACTTTAGACAGGATTTTTTGGATCCCATTCAACAAGCATATAGGTCGAAAGTCATTTGCCCGCATCGTCCCCTCCTTCTTAGGAATAAGGCAAATGAAGGTGTAGTTGATGGCGGCCGTGGAGAGCCTCCCCTCATACATCTCTAGGAATACACTCAAAATGTCCTCCTTAACAGTGTCGCAAAACGTTTTGGTAGAACTTTAATGGGAAACCGTCCGGTCTCGGCGCCTTGTCGCTCCCCAGTTGGAAAACAGCTTGTTTAATTTCTTCTAAGTTGAAGGGTTCGGTTAACCTCGAAAGGTTGAGGTCCACCACACGGTTGGACCGAAAAAGCCGCTTCCAGTCCCCAAAGGAAGTAGGGTTCGACGCCTCGGGCGAGAAAAGTGACTTGAAG
Source organism: Ananas comosus (assembly GCF_001540865.1). Taxonomy (NCBI): domain Eukaryota; kingdom Viridiplantae; phylum Streptophyta; class Magnoliopsida; order Poales; family Bromeliaceae; genus Ananas; species Ananas comosus. The sequence goes on from NC_033638.1 coordinate 1,906,433, forward strand.
GAATAGTAAAAATAGTTCTGTTTATCCTCTTCGGATTGGTAGCTAATATCATTTCGACGATCGTGCCGATCCAGTTGGCTCTACGTCTGGCATTCACTACTGAATAGAAGAACTTAGTGTTACCATCCCCCTCTCTCAGCTAGTGTTGTTTGGACCGGATTTTCCAAAGGGAGGCTTTATCACTTAAAATTGTTCTCAAGTTTGCCTTTAAGTCCGCCCTCTTAGGACTTAATTCGTGCGAAATGTCGCTCGCTTCTTCTGCTTTATCAATGCTCTGTATTTCCTCCATAAGAAGATTCTTCTCCCTTCTAATACTGTAGAACTCATTAGTGCACCACTCCTTCATCCTAATACGGCAATGTCTCAACTTCGCAGTGAAATTCAAGATCGCCGAATTATTCTGAGTCCCCCGAGAAACCTCCCTCCACCAGCCCGGGAGTTTAGCGATGAAATCGTCATGATTCAACCAAGCTTGCTCAAATCGAAAGGTCTGTTCTTTATCCTAACGCCTTTCTCCGCAGTTAGTAAGATAGGGCAATGATCGAAAGTAATTCTAGGTAACGCTTCTACTCTAGTGAGTGGAAATTCCTGATCCCAATCGGTTGAAACAAGGAAACGATCCAGTCTCACAAACATCGGGATAGCTTGCAGGTTAGACCACATGTAAGTTTGGTTGGACATTGGCAAATCAAGCAAGGCGAGCTCCTTGATCAGATCATTGAACAGAGCTGTGGCTTTGATGCTCCAACGCTTACCTCTCCTTTCGTCTTGCCCCCTAGTGCAGTTGAAATCGCCGCAGATGATCCACTTATCCACACAATAATCCTTTAGCTGGGCCAATTCGGCGAAGAATTCTTCCTTGCCATCCCACGAGGCCGGTCCATAGATGTTGGCGAGGAAGAACTTAGTCCCACACGTGATGGAGTAAAGGAGAGTCGTAATGGAGTTAGTCTTGACAATGACTTCCGAACAAGTGAAGAAACGGTCACTCCACCCCTTGATAATTCCTCCTGAAGCACCGACGGCCTCAAGAAATACACATTTGTTTAGAAAGGGACCCCCGATACTACTAAGAAAAAACCTAGATACATGATTGACTTTCGACTCCTAAAGACACACCACCGCGTTACGCAGTTTCGACACTACGGCCCTAACGGCACATCGCTTAGAGGGATCATTAAGCCCTCTAACATTCCAACTACAAATGCGAAACATAAAAAACCGACAGACTCTCACCAACAAAACCCAAAACAGAGTCTACAGTATCACTACACTCCCTGCCTACTTGCACTCACTAAGAAACGCAGAGAAGTTCTTAGCCTCACTCTCATCTAAATCCACCCCGCATAGGCGGCTTGTGTAGGTGATCTTCGCTATTGAGGCTGAGCTCCCGGTCGCTTGCTCGCCTTCGCGCAGACGGATCTTCCTTAACATAGCCTTTGACAGCATCGTTCTCTTAGCTGCCGCCACGAGCGTGTTAACACTGTTAGAAGTTCATTATTTAGGAGTTCCCAAACCAAAACAGCACTTCAACAAGGAGAGAAAAAACTAAAGATATGTCTATATTTATGCATTTGAAAGGCATTCCCTTAGTGAGAGCTAAATAGACGAATTGTTCATTTCTGCTTCCATAAGCAGGATTCTGATTTGGTTGTCCGATTCCACAAAGATGTAGAATGCTGATCCCAAGCAGTATGTCATATCAATTTGTAGTATAATATTAAAATATTTAAAACAGAATTTCTAGTGCGGCCCAGGAGTTTTTTTTGTTATTCGTTAGGCTTAACTGCTCTTTACCATTCAAAAGTTCTCAAAACAAGCATCCTATATTTTTGATTCACTATTCTAATTGCCTGAAATGGTATATAGCACTTTTGTAGAAGGTGACATTCTATTTGACTTGGTGAGAGAACAATAGTATTGAGATCTGTAAGTCTTATTGAAGCATAATAGACCGTACATAGAATGCACGTGTACTATTTAACTAATGGCAGAAACTATCATATTTTTTCGTTAAGTGGATGAGAATTTTAAAACGAACATCTGCACCCTACACTTGTTTTTCATATCCTCAATAACGTTGTCAGCTCTGTATTTTCTCTGGCATGCTATGATCGACGCATCAGCTGGTTTAACTGCTAATCATTCTAAGTCCTATTTTGTAAACGCTATGCTGCATAATGCAATTAATTGATCCGTCCCTTCTTTTAATAATGTAGGGTTTGGCCGTTATACTAGTTCAAGCCCGTTTATAACAACTGGTTTGGCGACTCTCGACTTCATTCAGGTAAATTGGTAGTGTCCTTAGTACTTTCCAAAAGTAATGAATCAACTAGTTTTCATTCAAGTTGGTTATTGCAGTAGCTAGTCCTGGTATTGCAAGCAACTCAAGTCAACTTCGAATCAAATCAAATTGGCCTTTAATCTTAATGCTAGATGGGGTGATCTCAAATATAGACCAGTGACTTGTTTGTTCTTTTGATTTGTTTGTAGAGATTTCTTGTTGTCTATTTTAAATGATAAAGCCACCCTTACATTGTGTATGTGAGATCCGAGTCATGTTTACGTTGTCACTAAATAAATTCTAGTTTGCGTTCTTTCTTTAATCCTCTTTAATTCTAATATCAGAGATTCTAATTTGCTTGGAAGAACAAGCCCGCAAGCTCTTCTTCCTCACTAGATCAACCACATGAGCCCAATTTTATAGCTAACATTTCAGGTAAGGGAATTGGATGGAAAAAACTATTGAAAGAACCAATAGAAAGCAGAATTTCAGCTTACACCTCCGAATTCGCTCTAATTCAATCATATTAACTTGGAAGTTCCACCTGGTAATAGGTTCAAGATAAGCTCCAGCACTCCCTTCTCCTCCAGTAGACCTTCAATTTCGCAATTGAAGTCCCAATTGGACTCAACTAGATCTCTCCACAGGATTGCTGCTGGTGCTTGCCAGGTTGCTGCTGCCAAGCTGCACCATGTTGGCAGCAGCTGCTACTATTGCTGAGAAGCTGAGTTGCTGCTGCAAGTGGCCAACCTAGTGCTGTGGTTCAAGTTGCTGGTGCTGACTGAGAGGAGGAATGATAGAAAATGAGCTGTTGCTAGCTGCCCTTGCTGCTGCAATCTGCCAGCCTGCTAATGCTGCTGCTAGCTGGTTCTATCGGCTGCTGCAGGTGGTGAAGTTGCCACCTGCTGCAGTGGGGGCTGATGCTGGTGTAGCTTGCAGCAATACTTGCTAGCTGTGCCACCCTGCTGTTTTACCACTCCTGCGCAGCACCTGAGGCTACTGGAGAAGGTTGGTTGCTGCCACTGCTTGTTGACAGCCAGCAGAGAGAAATCAGCAGGGAGAGAAAAGAAAGAGGAAAGGAAATGGAATAGGAAAATGAGAGGAAGGAGAAGAAGAGAAGGAGAGGAAAAAAGAGAGTTTCAGTTGGATTGATACTACATGCCAAAATGCTCATTTAATTAGAGGTGGTTGAGGGTTAAGTTGCAGCTTTGGCATCACATTAGTCCACTATCATATTCCCACGAGAAAAAATTCACATTTCGGATTTGTTTGTGACATCAATTTTGCATCAAAACAATTCTAGGTTGTCCCGACACTTTATAAAAGTATCGATAAGTCACCATAATTGTAATCATTCAGGCAAATAAATTTTTCGGAACTCTATAGGAAAGTACGTGTATGATAATTATATAAATTTGTAGAATTTTCAGTAGTAGTGATTTATGGTTTTTGGGCTACATCACATGTAAAAAAATGACTTAGGCTGATGACTGGAATGTATTGGTGCATAAATTGTACATATGAAGTTTCCTTCGGTAACTTAAGATGTTGTTTTAAATTTTAGATAATTCTACAATGTAGAAATTTTCTTATCTATTTATTTTTGAATTATACAAATATTTGCTAAATGTTCAACTGAAAGGATAGTACTGGATTTATTTGTTGAAACATTGGTACTTTGAATTGCAGCTTCCCACGTGAAACAACTTAGTTGTACCACTAGTTTTGTCTACTCAAATGTATAAGTTACTGTAACGATCGGACCCGCTAACAATAATAACTCATTGGATCAAACCACTAGCCCAAAATATTTAAACTTAGTTATTTTTTTGATTAAACAGGGATATACCCTATTTGATAAAGGGAGTACATACTAAGACAGCGAAGCTAGCTCGGCTTTCCCCAAGAAGGCCCCTTGAGCTGACTTCAGTTAGTACATCTAAACCACTAATTAACTAGGTAAAAGAAACAAAAGGAATCTCACTTAGGACCCCAAAATGGATTCCCAGAGCTTTAAGACGGAAACAACAATCGTTCCCAATTGTTCGTACATAGAGTGGTGGTTGCTGAAGATCCGTGAATTCCGCTGTTTCCAAAGTTCCCAACAAGCCCCAACAAAGCATCGGTCGAAAAGTGCTTGCTGCTGCCGCCAATGACTCTCTGCCGCGCGTCCATCTGGTCGAGACATCCCCAACTAGGTTGACCAATAATTCAGCAGCGAGCAGGGTGTTAGAAAGGAGCAGATTCCACAGGGACCTCGCATAATTGCATCCAAAGAGAAGATGATCCAGATTTTCTTCATTGGCGGAGCATAACACGCATATGGACGGTCCTTGCCAGCCTCGTTTCTCTAGAGAATCAGCTGTCAAAATCCTATTCCTCGCTGCCAACCACATAAAGACTTTGATCCTGTATGGCACCTTGAGTTTCCAAAGTTGAGGTAGTTTGCAGTCGCTGACTCCGCTGAATGTAACGAAGTCATATGCGCTCCGTGTCCGGAAACGTCCAGTTGAGTTCCATCTCCAAACAACAGTGTCTTTTGTATCGACGTTTAAATTAGTGTTGGAAATTAATACCTCCAAATCGCGGAGCTCTTCTTGTATTGCGGTGTTGAAAGGCGGCCTGAATCCCAATGTTGTGTGTGCGGCAAAGCGGCGAAACCAACTTTTGACCGAAACGTGCTTATGTGTCGGTAGAGCATGTAGTTTTGGAAACTGCTTTTGCAGAGGAAGTTCGCCACACCATCTAGAATTCCAGAAGGATGTTATCATTCCATTGCCCAGAGTAAGGTTGACCGAAGTAGAGAACGGGGCTGCAGTACTAAGAATCGCCTTCCAAATGGGGTAGCAATGCGCCGGTTTAATGCGATCAAGCCGAGGTGGTCTATACTTGTAATGTTTAATATTAGGATCTATAGTCTCTTATATTTTTAATCCCAACCTTTTTTCCATCTGATGTTGGGCTATTGGGGTGTAGGCAGACTCCCTCTATTTAAATTCTAATGTTCTCATCAGCCAATCACACACATAGCTGAAGATCACCGGGTGATGTAAGGCCTACATGACATTTCCAACTAGGAACAGGCTCTGATACCAAATACAACGACCTGACCAACTGGTAATAATAACTCGTTGTGCCCAAACTGCTAGCCTAAATGTTTAAACTCAGTTATTGTTACTATGGTTTATGATCCCTTATATGTCTAATCACAATTCGATTTTCATCCCATGTGAGACTACTGAAGTGCTACAGTTATATTTAGTACTGCAAAACGAACATGCTATAGTATTCTTACTATTCTAATTTGAGCCATGTAACAGTAACAAGCTACTTTTATTTATTGAGATATCTAAAGGATATATTGAATCTTCAGCTACACACATTTGCGCTACGGATGCCGAACCCTTTTTACAATTATCCACTATCTCTGTGAAATTGAAAATATGATGGAAAAGGATAAATCAAATTAAACATTATATGTGATGCGGCTATCAAATATTTCTACGTATGTAGATTGATACATTAATTTGCATTTTGTTTAATTTAAAATACATTTTGACTTACTGCAACGTTATCTTTCCTATGACCATTACTCTGGTATTAATTATTTCTGTATCCATTTTTTGTCATTTGTATTTGATTCATTTGCATACAATTGCTTAAAATTTTCGTTTATTTTTTAAATTATTTATGCGTTTGTTAAACGTGCACATGTACAGCATAGGCACGTTTACTAGTAATTATGCATATGTTTAGTTGGATGTAGTAGATAGTGTTACTATTGTTATAAATAATTTGTTTAGTTATATGCTGTTGAGAGCCGTATTTACTAACTTTATTACTTCATTCATATGATGATGAGAATAGTCTGAACGGTGAAAAAGAATATATTTTTTTTAAATAAATATTGAGAAGTTTCAACCTAGTGGCAGAAAGCTTAATGTAGAATTTCGGTTAAATGTTTACGATCCATGAGCACCTACTCCAACACCGTGTACGGCGTCGAAGCGCAACTTCATCCCTTACCAAGAGGAAATCAAGATCGAGCTTAAGGTGGGAACTCGCAACCTCCGAGCTCTTCAAGCTCTGGCAAAATGAGCACGTCCTTACTCAACAAGGGAAGTGACTTTCCTGTAAAGTATAATAGGATATCTATTAAAATATCCATCAGAGGGAGTTCAAATTGCCATGTCACAAAGAAAAAACAAACAAACAATAAAAAAAACATCTCTCTCTTTCGTACGATATTTTTTGTTCTAACAATTATAACATAACATAAGGGAAATGGAGAGAGAGAGAAGAGAGACTAGGTGAAGGCGGAGTGAAGAGGGATGTCAGGAGCAGTTAAGGAGGGCCTTTTGCCGAGACGATGATAGAGTAGGGAAGAAGAAGAAGACGCTGAAGAGACTAGCTTGGGCGGACGAGGTAGGTGGAGAGTTATTGAAGGTCCACAGAGACCATGATGACGACGAGGCGACCTTACCTGCTTCCGGCAAAGGCTCCCCCCGAGAGAAAAAGGTGGAGTTTAATGATGAACACCATTCAGGTTTGCTTCGGGCTTCGTTAAAAGGCTCAAGGAGTAGGAGGTGGACCAGGGTGGAAGGTAGTGTCATTAACTACCCCAAGCTTGTAACAGGGTCCTATAAGGATGCGTTGATGAGGAGGCCGAGAAACCATCCATCTGCATACACTTCCCAACCATCTCATAAACCTTCTTCTAATAGCCGTAGGGGTTATCCTGCGTGTAGACAAGGGAAGAGGTGTTTCCGGTGTCTTGCGAGCGACCACAGAGTCTCGGAGTGCCGCGACCCTGTACGGTGCTTCAGGTGCTGGAAAACTGGGCACCGAGCCTACAGTTATGGGGGAAAAACGGTGAGAAGAGACGTTGAGATGAACAGGGAGGTTCACCGTAGAGAGCGTGCCCCCTACCAAAGGTGTACGTTCCGTACATTGAGGAATACTTGCAGAGAGTTGAAATGCGACGTAATGCCATCCTCGCGAACGTAATTCAGCAAGCTAACCTCAGACCGAATCCAATTACCATCATCAAGAGTGCCCTGGCTAGTCGCTTCGGGGGGTATACTGAAGATTTTTGTAGTACACTGAACTTTGGCAAATTACGAAGTTCGAGTGTGGGAATAGCAATTGGAGCTATCCTACATCTTTCTAAGGGTTGTCGAGAGGTTCGGCAAGTTATTGGAGTGAGCAATAGGCCGGAAGAGCAAAAGTGCATTGCAAAATGCGAAAATATGTATTTTGGCACTATGTACCGGTGACAACATGATGGGGTACCGATACCAGCACTGCAGCTGCGTGGCAGCAATGCTGTTTTGGTCATTTTACTTTCTAAGCTTGTTCTTATTAGCTTAGCTCGACCCCTGAGCTTGTCCTTATCATATTGGAGCTCTGGAAAACAGGGGTGAGTTTCTCTCTCTCTTTCTCTCTCTAGATTTTCCCTTTTGAGATGGAAAACTAGTGTTTTAAGCTTGGTTCTTCCTTTTCTCTTGATGCTAGCTGAAGTGGAAGGCTTTGAACCTATATTTTGCTGTTGGAGAGGGATGTTTTGGGAGGTGTTTCGCAGCCCTGGCTCAGCAAGAAGTTGAGTAAAAACTTGGTAAGGTGAAGGATTCAACTTCTTTTTAGATTAATGCTATAGTAGTGAAGTTGAACTTGTTTTGGTTTCTTTGTCCCAGCTGGTTTTGGGAGGGCTTAAAACAGCAATAGAAGTGATGTTTTGTTGTTATTCTTCAACTCTAATCCAGGGAAAACTGAATTGAAGTTTTGGGAAGGTAAATTAGCAACTCTCTTCTCTAGTTTCATGTAGTAGTGGTTATAGTAATGGATTGTGAGCTTGTTTTTGCTCTATGATGCCAGCTGGTTGGAGGAGCTTGGTAGCAGCTGAAGAGAAGGTGTTTTGGCTGTGATTCTTTAATCTTAACTCAGTAGAACCTGAGTTGGATCCTTGGAAGGTGAGTTAGCTACTATTTCACTAGATTTAATGTTGAAATAGATGTTTTAGTAAAGTTCTTTGTGAACTCGCAGCAGGCTGGTGTGAACCACTTTGGCTGAGTATTAGTGATCTTTGTAGATCGATTTTGGTGTGCTTCAACCTGAGTTGGAGCTGCGCAAGGTAGGTAACCTATCTTCTTTCAATTTGGATATGTTGGTAGTAGTATTGATGGATTTTAAAGTGTATGTTCACAGCAGGTTACAGCGGGGTATTGGATTCCTGTTGGCTGAGTTTCTGTGACTCTTAAAGGTTGGATTGGGTGTATTCCAACCTGAATTGAAGTGAACTTCAAGTGGGGATTCTATTCTAGGTGAAATTCTTACCTAAACTAAGTGATTATGTGAAGGTTACATGTGGAAGCTTGGTTAAGCTCCTAGCTAATTTTAGAATGTTTATCAGGGTACTTGGAAGCTTCGGATTATCTTCATTTGCGGGATCGACGAGAGTCGATAGTAATTAGATGGGTTTGACCTTACCGAAATGGGTGAATTCCCTCTATGTCTTCTTTGACGTTATAGGACTGGAATTGTTGCATCTTCATGTGAATACATGTTTATTTGAATGAATCGGGGCAGCACCAATATGTATATCATATCGGACATAATAGAACCTCTATGTAGTAGAGGTAGGATTATGAAATTGATTATTTGACATAAATCACTTGCTCGATTACCATGTATTTAAGATGCATATCAATTTGTGTAGACAAGTTAAACAGGACATCATTCAATAAGGAATAGCTATAAAGCCATGAATGATGTATTGTGATGAAGCATCTTTGAGTTAAACCATGCAACTCTATGTCATAGACATAACATTAGAACTCTTAGTATATCATGTATAGTGAGGTTATTTACACCTTTATATGGAATCATGTAAAGAGTATGATAGATGATGTTTCGCATGCTTGTGTTGGTAAGTGGTTATTGTTTTCATTTGATAGAACTAACATGAACTTCTTGCTTGTTATGATATAGTAAGTAAACTAGAATTGGGCATTATAATATAACATGAATGTTATACTATTAAAAATGATCTAGTTAAATAACTAGAACTGGACATGAGGATATACTTGTGTAGTCAAGTAGAAGTACTTGCCTAATATTTGCTTACTCCAAGTAGTGGAGGTTTATGTAGAACCATAGAATATGTAAACCACTTTTCTTATGTATAGGGAGTAGTGAGAGGACTCTATGTGAGTGTGCGGGTATAGCCCATTAGAAACATCCATATGATGTAAAGCATATACTTGTTTAAGTCATACTATCTATTGGTAGAATTATGTCAACAAATAGTTGAGAGTGGATTATGACGTAGTGTTACTGTGTCGACCTTGTGTCGAGTTGAGATTCCATGTTAGAGACATGATGAACTTGTGACACCTATGCTATAGATTATGTTTTCTTGCCATTGTGCTCATTCGCACATGCTTGTGAGGGTCGCGCCCCACAAGCCGGCACTCCGGAGTTAGCCTAGCGACAGATTGCTCGCTTTTATACGAGATTGAGCGCCGAAGTGGATTGCTGTGGGTAGTGTTGACTTCCACAGGGCCATTAGGCACGGCACGGGCTGGAACTTTACTATGTGTAAGTCTCTTGTTAATTGGGTTAATATAAGTGACTTTAACCTTAGATGGACATAGTAGTAAAGATACTTTATGTCATTAGTTGAATATACCTAGTAGTGAACATATTAGGAGGTTGACATTCCTGATAGTCAGTAGTATAGTGACAGTACCTGAATGTTTACACTCTTACTAGTGTAGGAAATAGCTACATGATGGCATTAACTAGTAAATAATGATGAAATCCTGCATACAGCCTGACATATAGCTAATTTAATTGTTAATTAGCATGACTTATAAAACTGGTTATGATAAATTAGTATATAAGACATGTTAGAAAACATGTCTTTTGAGGCATGTTATGGTTGAACTACTTTGTTTACTTATTGCTTTTACTTTGCTTATTTATTGTTGTTTATTCATGCCTCAGTTGACCTAGTGGTGTACTTCGCCACTCTCAGCGGCTTACCCACTGGGAACTATTGTTTAATAGTTCTCACGCCCTTTTGTTGGTTGTTTTATGCAGAGCCTTCCACAGCGGGAAAGGCTGGGGTTCCTGGCGAGGGGTCAGCGGCTAGCTAGAGCCTTTTTGATGTTAAATAGACGAACCTCTACCAATTTATGCAATTTAGTTCAGTGTTGTGTACTGGGATTATGTAGATAGTACCTTGTTCTTATCAGTTGTAATTAGCTTATGGGTTGTGTAAGTTATAAACTTTTAAGTTTTGCTCTGATTACCTGATTAAGTTAGTAGACTTTTACTATGATGATTGTAGATGCCTGGTGTACTTGTGAGTTTGTGATGTACACGACGGGTCTGTGCACGCGACTGATGAGCTTCCGCTAAAGTCCAGGGCGTGACAATTTTGTAGTCGCACAATGCAGGGAGGGAGACTTTGCAATCTTTCTGCCGGAATGGATCCCGACTACGGTCCTGGCTAGAAGGGAAGTACTCACCCTCAATAGCTTTTGGTTAAGGTGCTTCCCCTGGGGCTAGTATCGTAACATTTGCCCACACCATGTCCGATTTCGAGCTTGGATTCGACTGATAAACCTCCTATTTGAGATTTGGTCTGTGGCACGTGTGGCGGCACTAGTTAGTGGATTTGGGCGATTCATCAAGGCGAACGGAGTGACCAAGGCGATGACGGATTTTTGAGTCTTTCGGTGTCAAATCGGCCTCGACTCGCTTGGTGCTATCCCCCAGAATCTGTCGGTCATTATCAGTGACGAACTGTTCTCGGTTATCGTCCATTTGGAGAGTTGGGAACGGTTGGAGAACGCGGGAGATCCGGCACCCCTCGCCCCCACAGAAAGGACACGAAGACGTTGGCGCGCCGGTCGGAGATCGGCGCCAAAGACAACCTGACAACGAAGGACACGACCATGCGCACGAGGAGATAGAGGACGAGGCGGGAGAGCTGGAGGAAGTTGAGCCAACTCCGTCGACTCACAGGGGGTGGAGGGGCTTGACGGCATTAAGACTCCCCATGGTAGCCAATCAGGTTACAGCGGCGGCGAGGGTCCGGGCGGCGTACGGACGGAGGGCCTGGGTAGCAACGGGTCGATGAGTCGAAGCGGCGTGGGGATTGAGACCATGGGCGCACCTGAACCGAGGCAAGCTGAGAGAAGCGGGTCCTCCGAGAGTTGCACGAAGTTGGATTATTGGTCGAGTGGGTGTAGGGAGAAAGGCATTACTGCTGCTTCCTTAGCAAGGCCTTTTTCTCTCCACAACTCACTGACAAGGGGCTTACCTCGGGAGAAGATCTTTTCAACCTTAGTGGTTGAGGGGTCCACTGACTTTATTGCTATGGCGGTCTCTGCCATGGGTTTGTGCAGTGCCGAGGCTAAGTATGAGAAAGAGGGGATTAGTGCACGACAACCGAGAATGATGAGGAGTTCGATGAATTATGTTCTAATGAAAGATGGGTTGTGGAAGATGAGTTCGAAGCTTCCCCCTTCACCTTTGCTTTTTAGCTCTATGACAGAGAAGATGTCTAAAGAGAGGGTGCCTTCCACCTTCGATACCTCGAGATTTGAGCCTTTGGTTGACTTTAGCCAGTCCTTGGGAACCAACCTATTACAGCCATATGGGATTACACGGTCACTGTTGTTGACTCAGGGGGTTCTTGTGCTACCCTGGGGATTCGGAGACTTCTTGTGGCGCGTGGGCCGGCTTGCGATGGTAAAGGAGTGTTGGGCCCTGCCTCATTTTCTGAACTCGATCTCGTGCTCTGTGGTGTTTCAACATAGGGACCGCGGGCTGGGCCTCTAGTTAACCTCCTTTGGAGTGGGCAGTACAGCCCAGTTTGTAAAGGCCTGGAAGCGTATAGAAGACAGTGAAAGTATGGAAGGAGCAGATCACCAGATCTATGGGCGGGCTTTGGAGCTCTTTAATGGGTGTAAGCAGCTTTCTGACTCAATTTTTGAATTGGGAGTGGTGGATGGAGGCAACATAGAGCTGTCTCCCCCAACGATGGATTCGGTTGAGACGGGGGCATCACCGAATCACTACTTGTCCCGTACCTGCCAGAGTAGCCCCAGTCATTCCATCCGCCGCTACAGCGAGCGTCTTGGCAGTGCTGACAAGAGTTCAATACTACACAAAGCAATATCGAGGAAGGCTAGATAGCGCGAAGGTGAGGGTAGCAATGTGGTCGACCATATTGTTAGGAAGATCATACGTAAGAGCCGGTCCTTCGGGGTGAATCTGGGAGTTGCGGAGGCGGAAAGTTTCGTCGAGTTTGCGGCCTACTGCGCATAGGGTGGGATGGTTTTCTGGTTTGGAGTATGTCTTTTTGGATTTTTTTGGGTTTGGGTGTCTTTGTGCTTTTGTCGATGTTTCGTGTCTGTAGCTGGAACGTTAGAGGGCTCAACGACCATCTAAACGTAATGCCGTTAGGGCGGTAGTCTCTAAGTTATGTAATGTGGTAGTGTGTCTTCAGGAATCTAAAGTTAGTCATGTATCGGGGTCCCTTTTTGCGGAGCTTTGGTGGTTCATTCGTCGACAAATGTGTTTTTGTGGAATCTAATGGTGCGTCTGGGGGCTTAATCACTTGCTGGAGTTTCCGTGTCTTCATTTGCCACGAAGTGATTATGCGAAGATTTTCCATTACGGTACTGCTGACTCACGTCATGTCTAAAGCAAAGTTCTATGTTACGTGTATGGACTGTCTATGTGGGAAGGTAAGAAGGAGTTCTATTCAGAGGTGGTGCAATTGAAAGAGTGCTGCATAGGTAAATGGATTGTTTGTGGAGACTTTAATAGTACTAGAGGACAAGAGGAGCAGAGGGGGAAAACCTGGAGCTCGAAAGCAACTCTTTTGTTCAACGATCTTATTAAGGGGCTAGCACTGATTGATCTACCTATGGTTAACCAATCTTTCACGTGGTCTAACATGTAGAAGAGTCCGACTTTAGCTAGACTTGACCGCTTCTAGTCTCGACGGAATGGGATATGGACTTCCCTTTGACCAAGGTTGAAGCCCTGCCTAGAGTAACGTCGGACCACTGCCCTATTCTGTTAACTGCCAAGCGATCCGATATGCTGAAGAAAAATAAGCTCTTTCGTTTTGAAAAAGCCTGGCTGAATCATGGGGACTTTGTATCCAAACTCCCGGGCTGGTGGAGGGAGGGTAATCAGAAAAAGTCGGCGATACTAACTTTTGTAGAGAAGCTTAGACACTGCAGAACGAGAATTAAAGAGTGGTGTGCGAATGAATTCTACAGTATCCGTGGACTTAGATCTAAACTTATGGGAGAAATCCAGGAAATCAATATATTTGAAGAACAGCTAGAACTTACACAAGATCTATATTTGAAGAGGGAGGAGCTTAAAGAAAAACTACGGAGGGTTTTAAATGACGAAACGGCCTTGTGGAGAACACGAGCCAAACAGCATTGGCTGCAGGAGGGGGACGGCAATACAAAATTTTTTCATTCCATAGCTAACGGCAGGAAAAGAGCTAATGGAATTGGCATGATTAACGACGATGGAGGTGTGTTCCAAACAGACGACGAAAAAAAGAATTACTTTTATCTCAAATTTAAGGAGCTTTTAACTCTAGAAGTGAGGACCACGACATCCTTCAGGGATTAGTGCGGCCTCTTCACTACGAACCGGGTATCTAAATTCAATATTGCTCGCCTGACCGAACCCTTTAGCACCACTGAAATTAAGAAAGCGGTCTTCCAACTCGGGAGTGACAAGGCGTCGATTATTGTCGATTAAGAACCCTTTAGCACCGCTGAAATTAGAAGGGGATATATTGGCTCTTTTTCACGAGATGTACGAGGGAAAGCTATCCACTAATCCTATTGATTATTCGTTCATCTGTTTTATTCCCAAAAAAGAAGGGGCGGAGCGGGCGAACGATTACCGGCCTATAAGCTTACTAAATGGCATCCAAAAGATCCTATTGAAGGTCTTGGCTAACCGGTTGGAACCGATTATGAACGACCTGATTTTCTCTTCCTAGTCAGCATCCTTAAAGGAGAGGAGCATATCCGATGCTTTCGTCGCAGCCTCCGAAATACTCGGATGGAGATGTAAGAAGGCTATAGAGGGGGTCGGTGTGAAAGTGGATTTCGAAAAGGCTTATGATCGGATCAGTTGACCTTTTTTGTTTCGAATTTTAGACTTGTGGGGCTTTGACACAAAATGGAGTGATTGGACCAAGCTCTGTGTGTGCTCTACCAAAATAGCCGTTTTGGTTAATAGAGAGCCTATTAAGTGGATCAAGACAAAAAGAGAAGTTAGGCAAGGGGACCCGCCGTCCCCTTTTTTTTCTTGCTAGTGGCAGAGTGCATAGCCCGAATGACTAATGAGGCATCTACTAACAATCTACTCAAAGGTCTTGATCAATCCGAGGCGAGCAGAGTAACTATTATCCAGTTTGCAGACGATACATTTTTTTTCTGCGAGGCTAGGAAAAGGTATATTAGAAACCTTAAGGTCTTGTGGCAGCTGTTCGAATGGGCCGCAGGAATGAAGGTTAATAAGGAGAAGTCGGAATTGTTCTATACTGGAAAAGTTGAAGGAAAACCGAGAAGACTTGCGGACTTACTTGAGTGCAGTGTTGGTACGCTCCCAAGTACCTTGGCCTTCCTCTCTTTAGTAGAGCTCCTTCCAAGGCGGACTGGATGGGAGTAATCTAGAAAATCCAAAGTAGAATTGACGGCTAGCAGGCTAAACTCTTTTCAAGAGGGGGTATAAACTCATACTAGTTAATGCGGTCTTAACCAACCTACCTATATACTACCGGTCTACGTTCAAGGCGCCCAAATGGGCGATCAAACGTATTAAGGCACTTCATAGAAACTTCTTTTGGAAAGAAGGTAGCTGCTCCCCAGGCAAGGGAAGTCTAATCGCCTGGAAAAATGTATGTATAAGTAAGAAAGAATGAGGGCTTGGCATCTTGGACTTGGCTGTTATGAATCAAG
This sequence comes from Ananas comosus, assembly GCF_001540865.1. Lineage (NCBI taxonomy): Eukaryota > Viridiplantae > Streptophyta > Magnoliopsida > Poales > Bromeliaceae > Ananas > Ananas comosus. The sequence continues at coordinate 1,921,733 of NC_033638.1, forward strand.
CTTTACTTGTCAAATGGTGGTGAAAATTTCACACGGCGCCCCAGCTACAGCGGAATAAGCTTATTCATGACCTATATTACTGCAGAAGAAGACCGTTGAACGATGGAAGATCTTCTAGGCCTCTTTCACAATGGTGAAAAGGAGTTCTAAGTCTCTCGGATATCTTCAAATGGGGATTATTCTATTGGGAAATGGATGCACTATTGATTTTTTGTCGGATCGATGGTGTGGGGAGAAGGCTTTGCAGCTGGCCTTCCCGGAGGTGTACGACATGGCGGAATGCAAGACCGTTAAAGCTAAGGATTGTTTGGGAAGTGATGGCTGGAACTGGAATGTGATCCTAGGAGGCGATGGCGTTGGTAGGCAGGGCTTGTGTTCTACCTGGTCAGAGTTTAAGGATCAAATCTCTGCCTGCACAGGAGATCAGAGCCCTGATATGATCCTTTGGCGGTGGGACCCCGGGGGGCGCTTCTCAGTTAAGTCGACGTACTCTGCGCTGAGGGATGGAGGCACGAGGGATGCCCGCGCAAACAAGCTTTGGAGACTTTGAATACCTTTAAAAGTTAAGGTGTTCTCCTGGCTCGCCCTAAAAAAAGGCTACTTATGGCCGATAACCTACAAAAAAGAGGGTGGAGCGGTGACACGGCTTGTGTTTTGTGTGGGTCTAAAGAGGCAACCGTGGATCACTTGTTCTCTGCTTGTGTCTTTGCTAAATTTATCTTTGTGATGGCAGTGGAGGGTGTTCAGATTTGAGATTTGGCAGACAGCGTTCAAGGGGTATGGGATAGATGGGCGGGTACGAAGAGCCCGCATTCTACGTCTAACAGACTTACGGAACTAGCGGCTTGTTGGTGGATCATCTGGGAGAGCAGGAACGATGTGATCTTCAAAACGACTCAGCTGGACCCTCTGCGAGCAGCCCGTAAGGTTAAAAAGTTGTCGGTGGCTTGGGAACAATCTTTGTCGGCTAATCAGTAGTTTTTTTTTTTGTTTTTTTTTATTTTTTTTTCGAACCCAAGCCTAGCTGCCTCACTTCTGTAGCTTAATTCATCTTTTCAATGAATGAAGCGGGTAGCATGCTACCTTTTCCTCAAAAAAAAAAAAAAAAAAAAAAAAAGTAATATCCATCAGAGGATATGTTGTTTAACTAATAAGAAATATATAATTTATTTTTATTCTTAACTTATTAGAATAAATCTCAATCCATATTCTCTTTTTTATAAATAATCTATTTTGAGATGTCAAACAAATAACACATCAAGCCTAGAGGAAATTTTTTAATAAAAAAAATATGGCTAAATTACATAAAATTTTCCTGTCAAAATTCAATTTTTCACTTTCCCGGCCCTGTCATTTAAAAACCTACACTTTGCCCCCTTGTAAAATGAAAAATGTTCACAGGGGGATACGGTGTGTAAAATGACCATTTTGCCCCTCACCATTTTCGTCTCCTCCCTCATCTTCCTCAACCGCCGCCTCGATCGGCCGCGATTCACACCTCGACCGGCCGCGATCTCTCCATTTTCTTTTCCACCTGCTCCCCTTCTCCTCCTACACCCTCGCTGCCTCTCGATTTCAGCAACAGTAGAGAGGAAATTGAGGTCGGCGCTGATGGAGAGGTAGGCAAGGGCAACGAGGGCGAAGGCAAGGCGGCAGAAGAGGGTGAAGGGGATGTGGGCGAGAGTGAGGGCGAGGCAGTGGAGGAGGGCAAGGCGGCGAGGCGACGGCGAAGCGGCGAGCCGGAGGGAGGCGAAGCAACAGGGAAGAGGGTGGAGGGGTATTGTTGGCATAAAAAAATATTTTATAACGGAACCCTAACGGATCACTAACGATAAGGGATGAGTGAACATTTTTCATTTTACAAGGGGGCAAAGTGTAGGTTTTTAAATAACAGAGGGGGAAAGTGAAAAATCGGATTTTGACCGGAAGATTTTCTATAATTTAGCCAAAAAATATCAACAACAATCTTCGAAGACCCTTCATAAAACCCAAGACATTTCTCACTTTCACCATCATTTATTGAAGGTAAAATTGTACAAAATTTATTTCAACTATAAAATATTTTGAGTCGATTATTTAATTTTTTTAAATTTTAATTTTACTAACCAACCTTTCAATTTGTTTGATTTTAAACCAGTCAAGACAATTTCACTTCAAAATTTAAACTAATTGCTTACTTTATTGAGTTCATAAAATGTACTAACTAAACATGTAAAATTAAACAACACATTAAAATTTTGAACTCAAAATATCGTTGACCGAATCAAATCAAATAAATTGAAAAATTAAGTAGTAAAATCAAATTTTAAAAGATTAAATATTTGACTAAAAAATGGTACATAGTTCGGATAAATTCTATATGTTTTTTCCTCAATTGAATAGCCTATGAACTATGCATCACCACCAAAGTCCACAAATCCAATTCTCCAATGAGGAAATCAACAAGTGAACTTACTATCTATCAAATTACAAGGAAATAATAATATGCACAAGGATACATGACATAGTTCAATAAGAATTTAACACCCTCAAGCTAGTAAAAGAGAATCAGATGTACTAAACCTCCATTTCCCCCTCTCTAAACACAACAAACTATTATCATGATCACCATAAACTTGCTCCAAACTCTGCTGCCAAAGTGGCGAGGACCTCATCGGCGGCGAGGACCCGACGCAGACGTCGAGCCGTGCCCTAAACCGCTCGTCCCCAGGGCGGAGCATCGCGGGGAGCGGCAACCGCACGCCTCTCTCTTCGCATGCGATGTGCCTCGGCCGGATCCGGCCATCGAGGCCGAACGAGAAGTAGTGCGGGAACTCGCGGAGCTCCACGGGGCTCCGGCCCATCGCGTCGAGCAAGAACCCCAGCTTCGGCCGCAGATTACCCTCGATGCTGTAGCACATCAGCTGCGGGAACCGCCGCGCCATCGCTCGCGCCTCCTTGCGAGAGAAACCGGCAGACTCCAAGAACTCGAGCCGCGGGAGGAGCTTCTCCTCTACGCTGCAGGATAGCAGGGTTGCGTGGCGAGAGATCGGCGAGATACCTGTTGAGTATGAATGATTAAAATCCTGTTCTCTAATAGTTTAAGCGTTCAAAGAATAACTATATATTATTTCGATTAAATATAAAAAAAAGCAGGAGATCATGAGTTAGTTACAAATGCAAGAGGACTTCTTGTGTCATTTATTAATTTCCTCTTATTTGCCTTTAACTATATGCCATTTTGAAATAGGCCTCTAATACAAATATATTTTCCCCCTCTTTTATTGATAATATATATATGAACTTACAATTGTCTTGATTTGAATTGTTTTTCTGAATAGAATTAGATATATATATATATATATATATATATAGTAATTAACAACTTTCTTAGCTAAAGTAGTTACTGACTAATGAATTTACAGTTCTATAAAATTATAATACATCCAAAATATATATATATATATATAGTAATTAACAACTTTCTTAGCTAAAGTAGTTACTGACTAATGAATTTACAGTTCTATAAAATTATAATACATCCAAAACAATTAATTTACCAAAAATTTTAATTTAATTTAAAAATAATATAAATTAAACCGTAAACTTCGTTTAGCCTCCGTGTGGTCTAGGCTGCGCACTTTCACTTCGCCAACTTCTAGTCCGAAAACTTTTTACTTTACCATTCCGTGGTTCGAAAAGTTTTACTTTGCTACCATGTGATTTATTCTTTGTTTCACTGTAAGGACCTCTCGTTAAATAGGTAGTAAAGTGATAGATTTCACAACCACAAGATCACTAAATGTAAATTATTGGCTAGTTATTAATACTACTATTTGCGCCCCCCTATGGTTTGTATATTGTCCATTTTACTGCCCCGTGGTTTGCACATTATAGTATTTTTAGTATCTCAGTTAATAGCATATCTTTAAAATAAAACAAAGAGAAAACCACGTCATAATAAAGTAAAACTTTTTAAATCATAAAATGGCAAAATAACAAATAATCAAGTGTTTAGGAGTGTCAATCAGAGACAATCGTTGAAGGATCTATTTTAAAACGACAGTGTTTACCGGTTTCTGTGGCTTAACAAAAACAATAAACTTATTTTAATACTCTATTTAACAGTAGGTCCTTACGATGAAACGAAAATGAAATTAGAATAGTAAAGCGCTACTTTTTTCAAACCACGTGATGGCAAAATAAAAATGTAAGGGCGTTTAGATTACTGCTACTGTGGTTCAGTTGAAAATTAAGCTTGCTAAGAATAAAACTATTGATGCCGAAGAGATTCATCGTCTAATCGTAGATTAGATTTTGGATCTTTCTATGAATCTCCTTTTCAGAGTCTACGTGATAAGTAATAAGACTAACATTTTAACTCTTAATAACTTAAATTACAGCAAAATCCTGACTTCATCAATCCAAATGCCACTAAAACCACCAGAAGGCAAATTGAAGTTTACCTTTAGGATCTGTTTGTTCCCAGGTTTGTAATATTTGAGAAATATTGTATATTTTATATTTGGAATGATAAAATTATTATTAACTTATTATGCTGCATGGGGTGGATGGTTGTTAAGAATTAGTATATTCCTATTAATAAGCTACTAATAATTCCCATGAAGCATGAAAATGAGAATTTCTCCTAACTCATAATAATCTAGTATTAATTCCTACCATCTAAGAATCTACAATGGTTCCACAACAACCATATTTGGATGTCGGAATAAGTTATTCAAGAATTATTTATTCCACATAAAGATTTTCTAATATGATTGTAAATAAGGTGACTTTTGTTCCTTCAAACATCAAGCTATCCATGATTTGGCAGGATAGCATATTTCACCTATAAGATTATTTATCTTGTGGAAAACAATAATTTAAAAGTATAGTATCCAATTCTAAACATTTTGATAACACTCCCTATCAACCAAAGGTACAAAGTTTTAAAATAAATTAAGGCTCTATTTGAATGTCGGAATAAGTTATGATTGTAATTAAGAAGTCTAAATTTTGTTTCTGTCTTGCTATCTATAACTTTGTGGGATAGCATATTTTATTCACGAGATAATTTATTATATTCTAAAAATAATTTGAAAGCCGAATATGATACTCTATTTTATATATTTGATCACACTCCTTATCTACCAAATTTAGATATTTCTTAAATAAATCAAGAAAATATAGAGCTAAAAAAATATATCGAACAAGATATTCATATATCCAAACAGAGCTTACGCCATTTCCACCTTTTATAACTACCCACAATAAGTTGAGTATGTATTGATTTGAATATTTTCAAGAGTCCGACTATGGTGCTTCCGAAAGCACCCGTCGTATGGTATTTCTAATTTTTTAACCCTTGGAACAACCTCTTTGATCATTTCTAGTTCTTGAATTAATATTATTCCTCTAGAAGAAGAGAACCATTATTATCCCGACCCTACAATTTTTAATCCAAAGGTCAAAAAGTCGGAAGTATCAACTCCTTCGTTTTTTCGGAAGCACAGAAGCTCTACACTATTTTCAAGAACAAATATGGAGAATCACCGGAATATTACAAACCACACACAAACATGAAATTAAGCCTTTGAGAGAAATCGGGAAAATCTACGCACCTAGGGTTTGGAGGAAGTAGAGTGTGGGGCGGAGCCGCCCGGGGACGGAGGAGACGAGGAGGCGCGGGCGCCGCCGGATCACGCGGGGGAGCGCGGCGGCGGGGACGCCGGCCTCGCGGCGGAGGAACGCGGCGGCGGCGGCGATCGTCTCCGGCGCCGCCGCGAGGATCTCCGGGCACATCCCGGCGCTGCGGCGGAGCTCGCCGGGCCCCAGCCCCAGCTCCACCAGCGCCGCCGCCGCCGCCCGCATCTCCCCGATCGGCGCGCGCGCCACCGCCGCCGCGGCGGCGCCGGAGGCGAGGTCGACGCCGAGGGAGTCGAGGAAGAGGAGCTTCTCCTCGGAGGAGGAGGAGGAGGAGGAGGAGGAGGAGAGGGGTATTTTGGGAAGAGAGGGGTGTACTTTGGGAATTGGGGCGATTGGGGGAACGGGGGCGTGGAGCTTCGCCCTCGCGGCTGGGAAGCGGGGGCGAGGAGGACGACGACGAGGACTATTTTGGGAACGGGAGGGTAATTTGGGAATGGGGGAGGAGGGGCATAATGGGAATGACAATATTTCCTCCATTGGTGAGCCACTCGTGTGTCGATGCTACATTGCTGCGTAGGAAATAGAAAGAAAGGAAAAAGATAGATAGAGAGAGAGAGAGAGAGATAAGGCGTTGAAGAGCAGAGACAGAGAGAGAGAGAAATTTATGGGTGCACTTGGTGTATCGGTAAATCTCGTGCACCGCACTTCATTTGATGATCTAGGCTTCATAATTGGAAATTACTACCTATATATCTCTACATAGACCGAGAGAGAGAGAGAGAGAGAGAGAGAGAGAGATAGGTTTTATACTTTCGAAAATGTGAAAGCCTCCGTCCGTGCATATAAGTTATTTTGGATGATGGAACATTTGATTCGGCGATCAATTTTGTTAGACATTATCTATGCTATTGAAACTATCTAAAAACCAAATTTTAGAATTTTTTTATTTCATTTGCTTAGTGAACAAGTAGTTTAAAAATAAACAATTGAAAATAAAAATCTCATAAAAACAATGATAAAAGATAAATTTTAAATCAGAAATATTAATCTTACTATTGATATTAAGTAGAATTTTCTATTATAATTTTTATATAATTTGGATTGTTCTATACCGTTCAACAAAAAAACGTGCCACATCAACCGTTAAAATAGTCAATTTTTGAGACCTTTTGATTACGTGGTAAATAATATTGAAAAATTATGAAATTTTATTTTCAGTAGTTCCAATAGCATCGATTATGCCTATCGGAATTAATCGAATGTCTTATCATCGAAAATAACTTATAAGCACGGAGGGCTTCATACTTTAGAAAGCACAGAAGATGTACTCTATATGTGTGTGTGTAAGTTTTAGACCTTGCTTGATGTGTAGTGTTCACAAAATCATTTTAGCTTTTTAGTATTAAAAAAAATAGGGTAAACTTTAAATACCACCACTTTCGCACTTTCTTACTTTAGTACTTATAGTTTAAAGTATATCAATATAGTACACTATGGTATCATTTTTTTTTTTTTTTGTCAGCCCCTCCGTTAACTTTTCATTAAATCATATATAAAAAACTTCATATGCCCACCTATAGTTTATCGAATATTCATTTTAGTATATTTTAGTTTTAACTTTGTCACTGATTTAATGAAAATATATACCACAAAAGGTTAACATTTATTGAAATATATTTATAATTCACTATATTTGTAGAGACCTGTATGCATTTTAAATTATAGAAAGCAGATAGTACTCTATGTTAGTAGAGAAGTGACATATCTTATACATAAATTATAGGGAAAACTTCAAAACCCCCCTGTGGTTTCGTAGTTTCTCACTTTGCCCCCCTGTGGTTTAAAATGTATCAAATTGCCCCCCTGTGGTTTCGTTTTTATCTTTTCGGTAGCTTTTTCGTTAATATTTTATTAAATTATATACAAAAAATTTTAGATACTCATCTAGATTTATCAAATATTCACTTTAGTACCCTTTAATTTTAACTTTATTACTGATTTAAGAAAAAAAAATAATGAAATTGATTAGAAAAAGAGAAAAAAGAAACCACAGGGGGACAAATTGATATATTTTAAACCATAGGGGGGCAAAGTGTGAAACTATGAAACCACAGGGGGGTTTTTTGAAGTTTTCCCTAAATTATATCTATTCATTTGAGCCTTAAAAAATAGGCTCAATTTTAAGAAGACCCCTTGCACTTTAATGCTTTTCTTAAGCACCCCCTGCATTAAAAATTACATCAATTACTCTCCCACATTTTGTCATTATCTTAAATTGGTCTAACTATTCCGAATAATTATTGAATTTAGCTATAAAACTTTATAAAAATAAATCGGCTGGCAAAATTATCTTTAGATAATGCAATAGAATTAGTTACTCGACAAATGATCAATTTTGATAGAATTAGCAAAATAAAAAAAAATTATCTAATTTTTTGATATATTTTTGAGCTGCAAACTGAATATATGTTGAGATGCGGAGCAATGTGATATACCAACTCATTTTATTAAAATTTTCAAGCCTAATTTGTTAAAACTTTTTAAATATTTTGGATTTATTTAAGATGATGACAAAATATAGCATGCTAATTGGTGGAATTTTTCATGTAGGGGGATAATTGAGAAGTTGATAAAGTGTAAGGGGGCTTTTTATAATTTAGCCCTAAAAATATTCTAAATTTAACACCTCGTGACCTCGTGTAGGTTTATATTAATTATTAATTATGGTGCGGTGTATGAGATGTAGGGATACACCAGGTTCAGCCAACAGTACTTGTGTGAGCACACTCCAGGGAGTGAGAGAACCCACTCAAAATTTGGACGGTTGAGATTTCGAGTTGAGAATCTGACGGCCCGTGGATAGCTGGGAAAACCCCATTCCACAAATTTTGATGCGTGGTTTTATTGATTTCCGAAATTAAAAAAAAGAAAAAAAGAAAAATGGGGTAATTTTTGTGACCACAAAATTTAGCGGGCAAACCACGACCACAATCGGGCTTTTTGTGAATGAATGGCGCCACCAACAACCTTGTAACATGCACGCTTCACATTTTTCTTCGAATTTAGGCTTCGTTTGGGATTACGGGGATCGCGTTACGTGTGGTGAGATAGAAAGTACATTGAAAAAATATTCTGTTTGTTTTCGTACGTAATATTGCGTTCCGCATATCGCGATGAGTCAGTTAAGATATATTTTCTGTGGTCCCACCGGAGAACGCAGAAGTATATCCCTATATGCTTTTTCCTCATCTCTATTTTATCTAATAGCGTTAGATAGGTCTCAATACTAAACTAAGCCTTAGTAAATTATAAGGCATGTACCGGCGCTTTGCTGTGGGTACGATAAGTATATTCTTAATAAAATTTGTAAAATATAATATATATTTTTATTTTATATATTATATATTATTGATATATAATAATTATTATACTACATATATTATTATAATAACTTATATTTGTAAATTAAATATATAAAACTTATATTATATAAATTGATGTATATAATATAATATATATACAATAATATTTATATAATACTATATAATAAAAATATAAAANCAAAATTTTCTGAAGTAAAAGAAAAAGTTTGTAATATGCTTATTTTTAGGTCAGTTTGTCTGAAAGATATATATCCTTTTTTGTGTTTTTTTAAAATTCTTATTCTTTTAACTCTATTCAGATTATTTTTGTCGATCTATACAAGCAATATCGAGAATTAAAAATATTATGATAAAATAAAAAGTAGTTACTTGATTCATAGGTTTTTAATTCACCGGCTTTATAATTTTTTTAGAATTTATGAACATATATTTAATTTTCTGCAGGGCAAGAATTTGTTTGTAAGAAATTTTTAAATTTAGCACAATTACGCACCAACGTGAGAAATTAGATATGATTTGATCTAAAATTTGGACTTATAATAGATAAATGACAAAAAATAGAGGAGTACTCTAATTGGTTTAATAGTTGGTAGGCAATGAAGCAAATCAATTTAGAAAAATAGCTCAAAATTTTATATACTTTAGGATTTAAAATTTAAAATTTGAAGTTGAAAATTTGGGAATAAATTAAAATTTTGATATCCAAAATTTGAAATTTTATAATATAAAATTTTAAAACTCTGTATATCTATACTTCTATACTATATATACTATCTATACTATCTATCTATACTATCTATAACCCTTATGAAAGCCCGTGTTCCCTTTGTCCACGTGGCAGCATTAGCTTAATTTTACTTTTGTGGGCCCTACCTGTTATCTTAAAATATTTTAGTAATTAATTAGTGGGTGGGTCCTACCCAACCAAATTTTTTTTCATAATCTGCTTCCATTTAATTTTCCCTATTCCAACTCCGCCTCCTTCCCTGCTTCTAATTAACTTCTTCTTCCAACTTCACCTCCTTCGCTCGCCCCTCTAGGTGCCGCTCCGACTCCTGTTCCCTCCCGTTCCCTCTCTGGACGGAATGTTGGGCGAGTTCATGGTCGGGCCTTCTTCCCGTCGCGACGCTTCGTTTCGTTCGCTCCTTATATGCCGCTTCGACTCCTGTTCCCTCTCTAGACAGAATGTTGGGCTGGGTTCATGGTCGGCGCTTCTTCCGGTCGCACCGTTCCCGTTAGCGACGCTTCGTTTCGGCTTATTCATCCCCTTTGATCACGAAAATGGTATGGATTCATTCTCTGTGGTCCCTTCTTGCTGTCTATATATGTTAAAATCGGAATGGCGAAAAATAGATCCAGAAAATAATTTAATGCAAGAAAAGAAAAGATAAGCGGAAAGAACACACCGATATTTACGTGGTTCGGCCAACGGTCTACGTCCACGGGCGAAGGCGGAGCAAATAATTTATTAATGTCGAAAAGGCGGAGTACAAAGAGAATCTCCCAAAAGACCAAAACTTAATTAGATCTGAAACGGCGCAACAAGCAACTTCGGAAAAAAGCTTCTCTGTCAATCCGTACGAACCAAGCCAATGCCGACTCTCTACTGGTGTGCATGCCTTAATTAGAGCTGTGCATAATTAAAGGCTGCGGCACCTCTCCAATGCACACCACGAAGTTGCCACGTAACCACCAGCACTTCTTAGGCCCTTTAATTTGAGCTCCGTTAATTAGATCATGGCCTCTTAAATTTTGTTGCGATTGCTTCGTTACCGTACGGATCACCAACAACTTAATTTCATGGCTCTTAATTTGGTCGCGGCGATTAATTTGGCCGTGACATGTATATATAATACATGTTTCCTAATTAGAGTCTAATTCTAATTCAATTAGAATTATACTCCTAATTATAATCCATATATGCCAAATTAAATCTAAATTATATATAATCCTAATTAGATTAGGATTTAACTCCAATTTAGATAACTGCAAATCTAAACCAAATATAACAATATAATATGCCTCTGTCAAATTTTTATTTGCTGCAAAAAACTCTCTGATTTTTTCCATCGATTTGGTAGCGAGGCCTCCGCGGGCTTCGATTTCACCTCCAGGAAGCGGATCGAGCAGCCGCCCGGGCCCACGCCCGCACGAGGGCACGAGCCGACACGGACGCGAGCCGGCGCGGGTGTGGGCGTGGGCGTGGGCGTGGGCGCGCGCAGGGGCGCGAGCGGCGTGGGCTGCGCGGGTTGGGTCCGGACACGGGCGCGGGAAGTGATCTCCGCGCTCTCTCCCTCGCAGGCACCGTGCCCTCTCCGCGCCCTCTCCCTGCCGCCGGGATCTGCAGTGTGATCTTCACTGGTGCCGCGCCCTCTCCCTGGCACCCTCTCCGACCTCCCGCTCGCGAACCCCAATGCCCTCTCCCTGGTGCCCGCGCCCTGTTCAACGAAATGCCGAGCTTATTTATAAATGACAATTTCTCAATTTGCTGAGCTTTTTAAATAGGTTTACTCAGAAGAATCTACTCAGAATTTATCCAAAGGGAACGCGATTCAATTCATCAAACTATAACCCGTATATCGGTTGGATGCATGGTGCTCAAATGGTTGCATTCAATATGCAGGTTAGCCTCTATGCTTAAGATACATAGTGAAGTATATTTGATTCAATTTCCTAATCTGTTCATTTGAGTTGATGTGCCCTTGCATTTATCTCATTGCTCCAAGTTTATGAAATCTGGTTTCATTACTCCAAGTGTATGATTTTCTTAAATATTTTATCATCTAGAGATAGGTAAATTGGCTTTCTCAGATCTGGTTTCTGTTGATTAAGGATGTGATTTATATATTAGTTTCTTAAATAAAATCCTATGCATGTTTTGTTGGTTCTTGGGGCGCAGTTGTTTAAATCAGCTTATAAGAATTGTGCTATCATTTTCATCTTTGTTCCATTTTTTTGTCGTATTGGCAACTGGGAGGCGCATATATATTTTTTCTCTTAACAGCTTGCTCTTACTTCCTTTTAGGGGTATGGAAGATCCTTATGGTTAACGCATGGGTTTTACGAAGCCAATGAGGGTTGTGGTTATGTGAAAAAACCTGATTTCCTAATGGGGAATGGTTCACATGGTGAGATTTTCGACCCGAAAGCAAATTTACCTGGACTGATGACCAACGAGCAATAGAATGATAACAAAATAAGATATTTGCTTTTTTTCCCGGAGAATTAAATTTCTAATCTCTATTGGCTTTTATTACCTAGCATTCTATGGAGAAAAGATCCTACTCTCTTTAGAATATATTATGCTTAGAAACTGCACAATGCCTATCAGAAGCTGTCACTCATGACTCTCATTACTCTATTATAGTTTCTGACCCTACTTTCGTCTTTCTATAAGGATGATCACTAGATGTTACATTTTATGAAATTAATCCCTCTTTTGGCTTCCATTTTTTTTTACTTAACTTCTTTAATTGGTAACATACACTTATGAATTGCGGTCAAAAAATCTAAAGCTCAATTTAATATCCCCAACATACTTTTTCAGTACTTTACATATTCTGACTTATGCATTTGCAAGTCCAAGACTCTTCGCATTATCAATTTTATTTCTCTTTATTTATTTCTTTTCTTTTCTTTTCTTTTTTAGTCTGGTAATTAAGCCTTTGTAAATGTCTTATATGCAGATAATAAAATGAGGAATTAGTTGGTGGAGTTGGTCTCATATGTTGATAAACTGAACATTGAGTAAGCTTATATTTTTCCTTTATATCTGAAGTGTTCTATAGCTTAATTAGATACCTAGCCTCATATGTATAATCTCTTACCATGAACTCAACATATGTTGTTCTGGGTGGATTAGGTAATGTTCTATGAGAAGATCCGAATAAATATAATGCTGTGTGAAAAAAAAAGAGTTGCTAATTATTAAGACTTCATTTCATTTCATTATATTGACATTTCCTCCTTAAATGTTGGATGGTTTTGATGGTTGCGATCGACCCGACCCTTCTTAACTGGTGATGAGGACACTTTGGATGGCCTACTTTGTAGGCAGTCGGTTGCTCCCTGCTATGTAAAAAAAAAGACTTCGGCGGCGATCTAATACGCAAAACAAGACTTCGGCGGTGATCTAATAATGTTCGATGGATAGGGAAGCCTTAGCAAAGTATATTTATTTTCACTATCAGGTTTGCTTTCGCTCCTACTCTATATTTGTAAAGAATTTATTTTCATCTCGATTCATTTAGTCTATTTGGTATGGTTTTCATGATCTGATTTAGTTTCCTATGCTTTTCATTGTTGTCCTATGTGGTCTACGTTAATATTTATGGTGGCCTTCCCCTTGAATGTCAAATCGTTGTGATAATTGAGAGGGGCCTGGGCCTTCTAGACTGGTTATGAGGGCACTTTGGATGGCCTTAGTACTCGATTAATATTCCAGCTGCAACTTTGATTGATTAAACTCTTCTTTGTTCTCTCTAGGTTTCTGGATAATCACTAAATTTTCTACTCTTTGTGCCAAGCTGTGGTGTTCTAATGCAATTGTATATGTAAAGCTTAGTGCCTTAGCACATATTAGTGTAAAGTTGCATGAGTTAACTCTAACTTAAATTGTTGCATGAATGATTGCATATTACATTCACTTTAGAGAACAAATTTGAGTTTTAGTTGGATTCTTCATTCGAAAATTGCATCTTTAGAATTTGAGCTGAGTATAATAGCTACATGTGTAGCTGAACAAGCCTTTCTCACTGAGTAAATCATGTAAAATAATGCAATTTAGGTATGAAATTTGGCAATATTCTTTTTTTTTTTTTATGCAGTGAGTAAACTTGCAAGCATTGATTTTATACTTCAATTTCCAGTTTTGGTTGTTTGTAGTGAATTTTTTACTCTGGATTATCCTCTTTCTTTTCCTTTTTCTTTTTCAGCCATTTTATATGCAGCATGGTCTTACACTTTCTTTCTTATACCTCGAGATTGCTTTTGCTTTCCATTTGGATGGCTTGGTAAGTATTTCTGTCAAGTTGGGGTGTTTTTCATTTATGTCCATGCAAAATCATCATTTACATATATACTTTTTACAATCTGAATGTTAATATGTGCTCCCCGAAAGTGAATTTTGTCCAAAGGTATCCTTATCTAAAGTGAGGGAGCCATCTAATTTAGGTGGCAATTGCATGAAGTTAATTTTGTATCACCGAAGGTCTTTACTGAGAATCATTTTTGGTGGCAGAAGGGTATATCTAGAAAAAAGTAAGTTTTTGAAGTAGATGAAATTCAGTTTATGGAGAGATGCGTAGATAACTTTTTTGAATAATTTGATAATTGAAATTGTCTTCTACATTCAGATTATATCAAACACCACAATTTCACGGCCAAAACCTCTAGAGAAGCACCATTTGGCTCCAGAACCTGGTGGTTTAAATGGGAAGCCACTCTTTGATCTATCTATTCATACTCAAGGTGATGTATATGCTCACTCAAGGAGATGTATATCCACACACAAGGTGATGTATGGTAATTTATTTTGGATTCTTTAAAAAAAAAAAAAAAAATAAAAATCATCATCTCAAGTTTGTTTAATTTGTAAACAATGCAGTGATGAAGATGCATACAAGAAGATCCAATCAAGTGCAACCCTGGTTTAGCTTTATACTGGTTTTGCCTTTGGGGGACCAGCACTTATTCCCTAGATAAAGGTCTTTATTAGTACTAACCTACTTTTCATCCTATAATATAATACTTTGGGTCTATATTTAAATGTTAGGACTTAAGTTTTTCATATCATCATTTAAGTGTTGGCTAAAACTAATAATATATCTAAGTCATCTTGATTTACTAATCAGTCATAAATGAGTTGTGTTTTAGGCGAGCTTGCGAGCTTGAGAATGTCAATAAAGTTCAGACACAACCTTTTAGTGCTACTCTACCTAACTAAGTGAAGAAGGTCTGTTCTAAAAACTAAACTGCAGTTAACAAGGGAGGTTGCCCGACGTAGTTGATGAGCATTTTGAACTTGCTCCTGCCCTGAGAGGCGAGCTCCAAATGCATCTCCATAGTCATGGCGTCTGCGTTCTGTCATAGCTTTCCGATCGGCATGGTGCACTGCTCCTTGAGCTCCCTGACTATCGTCGCTGCCCTTACCCACCACCCTAGCTCTGCATGCGGTGCCGCACCACCACCTCTGCCACTGCATACCGGGGGAAAAAGGGAGAAAATTATATACTATATAGTTGAAATGGTTGTTGTTCTTATTATTATGGTGTAACTTTTGTTTTGCGAGGAATGAAAAAATGGCATACTACTCTTTCTATTACTTTTTACTTCCAAATTTTATGCGAGCTTATTATTATATTTGATATTTGGAAGATTTTCAAAATGTTATGCTATAAAGAAAAGATTTTGCTACAACAATATCTACCCGCCGCATCGCGCGGTTATTACACTAGTTATATTAATTCTCAATAAAATATGCCACGTGACGATATTTTTCTTTCACTTGAGTTGTTAGGGTTGTGGGCTCCACCTTTCCATCCCCTCATCTCTTCCAAAACGTATGCCCCTTTACTTTCCTTCACATACTTTCATCTTTTCTCAAAACGTACGCCCCTTCATCGTTCTTCATACTTTTTCAAAACGCACATTCTCTCATCTCCCCACCCTTCATTCTTTTCAAAACGTACGCCCTCTCATCTCCCCACCCTTTATATTTTTCAAAACGTACACCCCCTCATCTCCCCACCTTTCATACTTTTTTAAAACCTTCATACTTTTTCAAAACGTACACCCTTAATTTGAAAGTGTAGATTTTTACATATCATTATACTTTTTCAAAACCTTTATAGTATTTTAGTGTAGATTTCTATCTTAAACTTTTCATTTTCTTCTTCTTGTTTTTTATCATCATCCCCTCCTTCTCTCTCCCCATTAATCGAGGAGTTAGTAATCGTGTAATTTTTTGTGGACGTGGTACAGATTGTTAGAGCATTCGCTGCTATGCCAAGAAGTTTCGTTATGACCCCTATGTTGCCCCTCACCATGGCCTCCTCTCCGTGGGCTGTGATTACAGCGCTCGTTTCCCTACCTCCTCTCAAACCTCCTCATTTGTCGCCTTTGATGTTTAATTCGACTCCGTTATTATCGACATTATAAAATTCTCTCTTTATTTTTCTATGATTTTTTTTTCTTTTTACTCAAATCCTTCTAATATGAGATTCGTTTCTTTGGATTTAGAAAAAGGTCTGCAAGGCTATCGACATCGGGATTGTTTACCATGCACGCCAGCTGTTCGATGCATTATCTTTGAAAATTAAAATAGCATTTATAGGTTCCAAATTATTATTAATAATTTCTAAATGCTAATTATTATAATTTTGTTTTGATTTAGTGTAGAGAAAAAGCATGTGACAATGAATCAAAGAGCTATAAATCCAAAGCCTTCTTTTAGATGAGATTTTATATTTCAATAAATTTAAAAAATATTTTTTTCCTCTATTTCTTTCTCTACTAATTTTATTTTATTTTAATTGCTATTTTTTTAAAAAAAATTGCTTTGATGCAGAAAAGAAGAAATGGAAGCTTGTTATAATTTGTCGAATAACAAAACCAACCCCAATGAAATCACCTCCAATTTTATTTTCTCTTTTTTATTCTTGTATTAAATTATTTTTTTAATATCCATCTATGCAACAATTTTTATTCTCCTATAGTTCTTTTTTTTTATTTTCTTTCTTTATTCTCCACTGGATTGTATTCTCATTCTAATTATTTTTAATATATTTTTTATATTATTAACCAGTCTTTTTTTATATATTTAATTTATAAATTTTTATTATAATTTCTATCCGCCGCATCGTGCGGCTTTCTAAACTAGTATATATATAGGTAGGGAGAGAAAGGAGGGGAGGGTTTTGGGGGACACGTGTCATCCCCAAACCCTCCTTAATGTAGAAGAAAAGAATAGATAGAAATAGACGAGACGCATCCAAGATTTTTTCATAAATCATACATATGTCCCCAATCAATGGTCTATGGTGCACCGGGTGTACCGAGTAGTTGAGTCGGACCCATGTCAATAAAAGAAGAATACCCCACGCACTTTAGTATATAGTAATAAATAATAGATAATAGATTAAATTAAATTATAAATTTTTTTTTAACAAAGTGAAGTTTATAAATAGTTTGGTTAAAATATTGCAATTTTAGACATAGGAGCAGCATGAAAATTAAAGAGCCTACCAAAATTATAACTGAATATTAAATAAAAGGGGTAATTGTTTATATATTCCTGAAAAATTTTCGACTTTTTTATTTACTCCGCTTAGAAGGTTAATATTAAAAATATCCTTTCAACATTCTAAGCTTTTTCAAATTTACTTTTAGAGTTAGATTCTATTAGTGAACTGTTAGGAACAACCGATATTTTTGTAAAATTATTATTTTGTCTTTTCAAATATCATTTCTACCGTCACCAACTTTTCTTATTTGTCATTAAGTTAGAGGTAAAAAGAAGTATTTTGATTTATTCCTTTCAAATATATTCTTCTACTATCACCAACTTTTCTTATTTACTGTTAAGTTAGGAAAAAAAGATATTTGGACCTTGTTTCTAACTTTGGTAGAAATTTAACTGATATTTGATCCCAGATGATTTAACGGGTACTAACAACAAGAATACTTAATAAATAACGGAGAAATATACTAGGAGTATATTTGATACAAAAAAAAAAGTAAATCAAATATTTCAAAAGTATTGAGGGGTACTAGACGATTATCTCTAAATAAAAAAATTCTAACGGCATATATGATTTCTTTTTTGAAAGAATGCCAGAAAGATTTTCATTGATAAGTAAACAAGCACAGAATAACAATATGTCGGATTGTTGAAGCTAATCATTAATCTCAAAAACTCGAACTGTTAAAAAGATACAACTAATTCACTTAAAATGTACAAACACAGTGCCCATGGGGCAGGATGCTAGCCTCTTTTAAGTCAAGACAATAAAAACATTACAAACGGACTCAAATTTTTGGTCAAGATTCTACTTAAGAAGAGCAAGCGGTCCAGAAGTAAATCGACCAATTGACCGGACGAAAAATGTCTGGTTTTCTCTCTAGGCCAGATATTCACAAAGTAATCTGATAGGATTATTAGATGTTTCTGAATTAATGCTCCTTTTGTTTTCAAGACATATATTTTATAATTTTTTTAGAATAGTAAAATATAAATACTAAAAGATGCGGAAAATATTAAACGAGTCTAAATCAACAGTAAATATTTGATTTTCTTATATAAATCAACAATAATAAATATTATATGATGATACCCTCGTCACACAGAGGCCTCCTATACCTTATCAAATAATTTAATAGTTCCCTCCTTTAAGGGAAGTTACAAATTACATAACTGTATTGTTTAAGTGTCTGTTAAAAAAAAAACAAAAAAAAAAAAAGACAAAAGTTGAAAGGGTCTCAAACTCTCTGTACATTTTTTTTTTTCATTTTTAAATAATTTGGGACCGTAGTCCGGTCCGGAGCCCACTAAATTGGTTTGGGCTAAGTTTGGGTTTAAAATGGCCCGGACCAGTTCCACCCCTAACGAAGATAAAGATCTATTTGGCCTAGATTTTGAAAAAGTAATTTCTATAAAATTGATACTGGAGAATTATTTTTGGTTTATATGCTATTTTCATTAGCGAAAATATAGTAAAAGTATGAAGGCCTCCGTACTAATAACAATAAAATAGTTAAGGCTACAAAACTTTGACTAATATTTTTGACCAATTCCTGCTTGATATTTGAGAAATGAGAACTAGTCAAAATTACTATAATATATTATTATAGAGAACTTTGAATATTAAGTTGATAATGAGAAGAGCAATGTTTACCCCTATGCTACATGTACAGGAGATAAGTCTTACACCCTAGGCTCCGAAAAGCCAAAATTTACTCATTTATCTAACCAAAAAACACTAAAAAAATTTTAAAAAAAATTTAAATATTTGAATTATGGAGTGTGAGATATATAGTTTTATAATGGGGTGTACAAGTAGCATTTTTCTAACAAAGATATGTAGAACTAGAAATAATAGATTTAATTGCACCGTTCGTCCCTAATTTTTATAAGCTTCTTGCTTTGGTTCCTAACCTTTGTTTCGTTATTAGGTTTCTAATTAGATCACAGTTATCTAAATTTTTATTAATTTTGACAAAATATGCCACTCCAATTCTATTGTAGCTCTCGTGCGTGACTCATAGAGATTAAGGCTGTCATGTAACTCCCTGTAAATCTGGGCACCGTCCTTTTCAAATTTCTTAATAAAGAGTTAGGTAGTATGTCTAGCTCGACTAGAAGAGTGCCAAATTTTCAAAGATGTCATAACGTGCGAGGTGGAGATGGTTATGGAATGAAGAATGAACTAGAGGTAGAAATGTCAACGGATTGGATTCGGGGCGGATTTTTAAAAATCCGAAGCCGAACCCGACTCCAAACCTGAGATCCGAATCCGAACCCGAATCCGACGGATTTTAAAAATCCATATCCAAACCCGAACCCGAACCCGAAAATTTGTACCCGAAACAATTATTTCTTTTTTCAATATTTCAAAATATATTATATTAAATTTAAATTTTTAAAATACAAATTCAAATATAACATCAAATATATATATATATATATATATAATACAAAATAAATTCGGGTTCAGGTCGGGTTCGGGTTCGGGTCGGGTACTATCAAAATCCATATCCGAATCCATATCCGTTAGGTTTCTATTTTTGATATTCATATCCATATCTATATCCATCGGATATATACTTTTTATTCGGGTTCGGATTCGGATAAAATTTCGGGTATCCATATCCAGTGACATTCCTTCCATACCCATTGACATCCCTAACTAGAGGGTAGTGAAATTAGATTTGACGCGACATGTGTATTGATAGGAGAAGAGGTTAAGGACCAAAGTGTTAAAATAGATAAAGGTTAGAAACCAAATAAATAATCGAGTAACGGTTGGGGACCAATGATGTAATTAATCGTGTGGACTTTGGATACCATGGAAGAAACATATTATCTAAATACATTATCATACAGTGCACATCTGACACCCTATCATCTAATGATTTAAAGTTTTATTTTTGAATTTTTAATATTAAAAAAGCTGATGAGACATGTGATATTCTGGTTTAGTCTTATATCGAGTAGAAAGCTTTTGGAGCATTTCTAAAACTAATTACCAAACTTAAATATTTTGGGCTGGTGGATTTGGCCGAACAGATTATGGGCCTAAGATATTTAGTTAACAGAGTTGTGGGCTCTATAATATGTGGAAAAAGTCTAGAATGAACTAGTTATACTGCAGACGACGAGGCATTGCTAAGCAATAAGATTGTATCACTTGAATTGATCTGTCCCATCATAATTAATAAAAAAATATTATTATTATATTTTTTTTAAAAAAAAATATATATAATTGGCTTATTATTAATGATGTGGCATAAGTGTAACAATATTTGACTAAGTCTGAGGTAATGAGAGATTAATGTGTAAAAATTTAGTGTTTTTGGAATCTAATCATGTACATGCCATATCTTTCAAGTAATCAATGATGATCATGATCCAATATATACAATTGAGTACATACCAAAACTAGTTAGTAATCAATGGCGAAAAAAATGACATGATTTAATAAACATATCCTAAATATAAAATTGAACAAATTCAATGAAGCTATAATCTTAATCCATTCTATACCAGGCTCCACCCTCCCATTTTTATACTATACTAGTGCAGAAATCCGCGCGATGCGGCGGGTAGATAATAGAATCCCAAATTTAAAATTTTAAAAAATAAAATTATATTTAGAATCCTAATTACTAATTTTTTTTAAATTATAAAATTTGGAATGAAAGTTATATGGCTCCAAAATATCACTATTCTTCAATAAATTGTGTCTAGAAACTTAAAAATTTTACCAAATTCTAAAATTCATACTATAAACTTCATGCTATAAAGTTCAAAATAAAATAAGTCTCTTACACATATCCTTCAAATTATAGAAATGAGATCTTATGATAGTTTTGCTGAAAAAATCTTCACTTCTCTTCTTCATCGGAATCAGAAGACTGGATTAAACTGCAAATAAGAGTACACATTCAAGTTATTTAAGGCAATATTTCAAAACTTCTTATGAACATAATTTTGAAAAGTGTGTATAGAAAATAATGTTAGTAATTAAATTTTTCCTGATGAAACAATTAAAATTACTATCTACTTTGCTTTTAAAAAAAATTTTCATATTACCTGAGCATCTTTTTTTTCCTCTTGATTTCCTCGCAGTTTCTCCAACTTGTTATTTGAGCTTCTTTCATGTTTATAATTTCAAAATTGTATATACAAAATAATTAAAATAAATAAACAATTAAACTGAAGAAGATGGATTAATTAGAAGTCTTGTGGAGGAAAAGTGAGGGATCGTAATAAATTAATTAGAAATAAAATGGTGAGAATTATAATGACAGAGGGAACATTTAAAACATTAATTGGAAGTTTAGCAGTGGGCCATTTAGATGTATTAAATAGATACGTTAATTAAACATTTAAGGAGAATTTAAATACATTAATTGGAAGTTAGTATGTGGCCATTTTAGATGTATTAATTAGATATGTTAATTAAAAATTGATGAAGAGAAGGGAAGAATCACATGGTGGTGAAGGTGAAGAAAACTTGATAGAGAACATTTAAATACATTAAGGGTGTTTGGATTGACGAATTTGATCAAGTATAGTCAAGTGTAGTGTGTGTTTGAGTTTCCCTGAAGTTGATTATTTTTCTGTTGTTTGTTTTGACGTAATCTACCACTGTAAGTTAAATTCAATCACTTCTGCTGTTTATTTTGATGTAACTTATGTGATAAATTAGTTTTTTAAGTTCCGTTGTTTGTTTTGATGTAAATAAGTGGATCCCATTATCTCCTAAATATAGTAATAAATTATTACTATAAAATTTAACTATTATATAATTAATTTTTTATTATTATTTAAGATAAATCTTAATTTATTATAAATAAGGAATTCTAACTTATTATAAAGAAAGTAGAGTTTAGTTTTAATGTTTAATATAATTGTTTATGAGAAGGTTGATTGGGTGGAAGTCCGAGTTCAGTAACTAATTAGAGCCCGGAGATCGAGCGTAGGTGAAGTGGAAGCTCTAAACGTAACTGAGTTACATATATTTTTCACTGTACACCAAATACAAATACGAAAGTGATGGAACACTTGAGGTTCAGATCACTTCACTTGCACCAAAACAAATGGGCCCTATATTGGAAGTTAGTGTAGGCCATTTCAGAAGTATTAATTAGATACGTTGATATAATCAGCTTTAAGTGTGAGATATTAATAACATTTAATGTACAGATTAATGGAAAGTTAAATACAGTCGATTAATTTAGGAAGACGCGCCAGGCGGCTGCGCATCTCGGCGTCGCGCCCTTTCGGGTCCCATATATCGGGCCGGGTGGCGGACGGATGTCGGGTCGGCCTTCAGGGCCGCAGCCGGGCATTCAGATGTATAATTAGATACGTAATTAAAAATTGATGAAGAGAAGGGAAGAATCACGATGGCCATGAAGGTGAAGGAAAACTCATGGTGCCCACATGGCCCAAAACATATTGAGGATTTATATATTGTAATAGACTATATATTATATATATATATATATATATATATTATATATTAATATATATATATTATATTCCCCCATATGCATAAGATAACATTTTCTCAAAAGGTGGTGACCTTGAATTTTGAGGGAATTGGAGTAGTTGAGCTCCTCTGCTCTCTCTCTCTCTTCTCTCTCTCTCTCTCTCTCTCTCTCTCAAACATGGCGAGCTCAGGAGGTGTATCCATGGCGAAATCCGAGGAGGAGTGGCGCGCCATACTCTCCCCAGAACAATTCCGGATCCTCCGATTGAAGGGAACCGAGTAAGATTAAACCTGGAATGATCTTAATTTCTCTCTATTTTTAATGCAATTTTAGATGACTTTGTTTGGATTTTTTGGGTTTTCATGATGACCCATGAGGCAAAAGTTCCCATTCATGTAGGGTTTTGGTTTAATTGAGTTGTTCTTGGTATCATAGATAGATGTGAAAAATTGCTCTTTTTTCAGCGAATTTTAGATGATTTTCTTTGTTGCATTTGTGGAAAGTTCCCATTCATGTGAGTTTGTGGTTTAATTGAGATTGGAGCGTCTTTGGGATGGCTCTATTATTATTTTTGGCGATTTTTAGATGATTTGAGTTAGGTTTATGGGTTTTTATAGGCTTTTTTTATAAAATAACCCTCTAAAATTTTAAAATTGAAGAAATAATCATGTAAAAATTTTATTTAGAAAAATAACCCTCCTTTCGCCACGTAGGCGCCACGTCAGATTTTTGCTATGAATGCGGTGAATCATTCACCGCCTTCACATATATATATAATGAAGACGGTGAATGATTCACCGCCTTCATAATATATATCTAAAGACGGTGAATCATTCACCGCCTTTAGTGCAAAATATCTCAAATTTATCGAAATTTGTTTAAGTCCTAAAGTTAAATACAGATAAGACGGTGAATCATTGATTCACCGTCTTCACATATATACTATGAAGGCGGTGATGATTTACCGCCTTCATTATATATATGTAAAGGCAGTCACCGCCTTTATAACAAAAATCCAACGTGGCGAAAGGAATTTTAGTTTTCCAAATAAAATTTTGATAGGGTTAGTTTTCCAATTTGAAATATTTGGAGGGTCATTTTACAAAAAAGCCCGTTTTTATATCACCCAGGTTGTTTGCTTATAATCTATTTTGGATTAAAGTATTTTGCACTTGATTAATTGACATGGGATTTTTGGGTTTTGATTTTAAATTGCTTCTTATGATGCTCCTTTGTTTTGCAGGTAATAGTGTGTTATAGTGTTCCAATTTTTTTTTTTTATTAGAGTATTGAATAATACCAGCTTTGCTACATTTTATTCTGAGTTGCTTTAATTAAGATTGGTTTTTTCCTGTTATGATTTTACATAAAAAATAAGAGAGGAAAGAAAGATTACTGTTATTATTTCATTTTGGTTTGGGATCTTTCTAGTAATCAAAGATAGAAGTAAAAAAAAAATTGCTCTTTTTTCAATTTTTAGATGATTTGGATTAGATTATTTGGCTTTTATGATGACCCATTTGGGGAAAGGCCCCATTTTTGTAGGTTATAGTGTTTCCTTTTGAGATTTAAGTATCCAAAAATATCAGCTTTGATATATTGTGTTCTTGGTTGATTAATTGAGATGAGTTTTCTTTGTTCTTAGTTTTACAACTAAATATTAAGAAGAATATGGTTTATTAGTTGAAAATTGAGGGAGAAAAAAAGTTGATTTTAATTTATATCTATTGTTGCATGTATGGGGATATTATCATGAGCTTTTTTTTTAAAGGTAAAAATGCATAGAACTTATCTGACCTGTGGAAGACCATTTTAATTCGACTACTCAACCTTTTAGAATATTGATTTTAATACGCAACATCTCAATTTGTCGGATTTGAATCATTTGATGACTCTTCCGATGCAAAATTTAATCGAATTGCTTATTTTACTAAATTTATAGTCATATGAATTGTATAAAATTTGCTAGTTAAATCCGAAAAGATAAATGACGTCTTCAAAAATTGAAGTCAAAGAGTCAGTAATTGATTCAAATCAAACAAATTAAAAGATTAGATAGTAAAATTAGATCCGAAATTGGTGATTACTTGAGGTAAGTTTTTTACATTTTTACCTTTTCAGAATATTCTAGTGCTGTTTTGGTTGTCGATTGACCCAAATTAAGAATGTGGAGTCCAGTTGCATGCTTTGACCAAACATGTGGCCACCCAAATTAGACCATGTAATTTTAAATGTAATGTTTAGTTTTATATTTGGCTTGTTGCAAATTTTTTATATTATATATCTTTTATATTAATCTTCTTTGGTGTGTGCATTGCATAGAATTCAATACTTGATAGGAGACTAAGTCTTTGATAGAAGAGTAATACTTTGTTTAAGCTTGTAGGCTTTGAAAATGTTCACTCTCAAAATTTTATATCATTTATATGCTGAAAGAGATCATTACAAAGCTTTGTCAGTAAAACTTTACATAGACCCCCTCGGCTACCAGGCCATTTTGAAAATAAATCATTTTTTCCCCTCTGATTCTGACAAAATCCTTTTTGATTTTAATTATTCTCATTAATTAAATTCTGGATTTTATCAAATCCAACGGCCATTCTACTGAATTTAACTGTTTTGAACACCTTTTTATTTTTATTTAATGGAACTACAGTCTTAGTTAATTGGAGCTATTGATTTTAACGAATTCAAAAATTTTATTTATGAAAATAACTCAGCGAAACAATCAAATGGAGCAGGGGTCTAGGAAAGCATAATAACGTTGCAACGCTTATTCAAAATGCCATATTGTTCATGGGTTGCTCTTTCGTTTTTTATCCCTATCTGCTGAGTCATAGAATCTGAAAAAAAAAAAAACAAACAAACAAACAAACAAACCAAAACAATCAAAAGTAGAGGCGTCGTCACACTGGCTATTGTTTACAGTTGTCTCCATACATTTTTGCCTATTTTGTGTGCTATTTGCTGAATCACAGAATTTGTGCTCTGCTGTTTTGATATTATAATTTTCACTACTTTGGGAGCTCTTTTTATGTTTAATGCTAAAGTCTTTAATTTTACCTGCTAAATGGTATGCGTGCAAACTGTTAATTTTGGTGGTAAATCTATCATTTGCCGAAAATTCTCTAATTGCGTAAAAGATTTTTGAACTTTCGTTGCCCCCGTCGTTTGTTTAATTTGCATCTCACAGTATGGATAGAAACTTCTATCCCTAGTGTCCCCTACATGCTTAGTTAGTGCTTTTATGGGGATTCATTGAAGATTTACATGTACATAGTGATGGATGAAGTGAATTACAATTAGATGATTCATGACATGATTCTTTATGGTAAAGACGTGGAGTTCTTTAGGTGATTCTAGGACCGAAAGCTGATTCGAGTCCAACTGCTTTGAGCTGCAGTAGAAGTAGAAGCTTTCAATCAGATCTTCTGCTTTTGTGGCTTTGAATGGCTTTGAAGCTAATTCTACTTCACAACCGAAGCTCCAAGCTTGTTATATGCCAATCGGTTGACTGCAGTGCTCACTAAAGTTAAAGAAAAATACTAACTCCTGTTCTCCGTTTTTAATATCTAAATGATATGCATAAATGAGTTTAGTCAAAATCGTACCTACAAATTATGCATAAAATAAGTGGTATTTTTCAGGCCTCCAGGGACAGGTGAATACAACAAGTTTTACGGCGAAGGCGTTTACAGCTGTGCTGGTTGCGGAACTCCTCTTTATAAATCCACTACCAAATTCAATTCTGGGTGTGGTTGGCCAGCATTCTTTGAGGGACTTCCCGGGGCCATAAACCGAACGGTTGTTTTTCTTTCCTCTTGCGTTTTTCTTTTGCTAATAACACATTTTTTGTCCCTTTTCGGGTAAATTGCACGTTTGGTCCTCAACTATGGAGCACATGATAGCTTAGTTCTCAAACTTTAGTTTGTTGTAATTTTTCGCTTAAACTTTCAGAATTGTTGCAATCAAATTCCACGGTCAAATTTAGCTGACTAAATTTTAATGATTGTTGATGTAAAAGTGATATGGTATCTTAATTATTGGTGATATTCAATATTTAGTCAACTAAATTGGGTTGTTGGATTTAATTACAACAATTCCGAGAGTTCGAGCGAAAAATCGAAACAAATTAAAGTTTGAGGACCAAAGTGTCACCAGCTTAACAATCTGTGGACCAACTATGCAATTTACCATTCTTTTTTCATACAGGCATTACGAACATGCTAAATTGCAAACACCCTTCCGAGTTGGTTCTTGCTTGTATGCTACTCGAAACCATACACGCAAAGTTCGTTTTGCTTAATTCCCTTTGCTGGAGAACACACGCAATTACTAACTTGTGTTGGTGTAATTACTTAATTTTTCTTATTTGCAAGGGTATAAATGCGGAAAAGTTCCTACAATTTACTCCTTGATGATGTATGCTTTTGTTTTTCCTTGGGTTTTATTTCAGCCCGATCCCGATGGGAGGAGGACGGAGATCACCTGTGCGGCGTGCGGCGGCCACTTGGGCCACGTGTTCAAAGGCGAGGGGTTCAAGACGCCTACCGACGAACGCCACTGCGTCAACAGCGTCTCGATCAAGTTTGCTCCCCCGTCGTGAGACATCTCTCTAGTGCCCAGTTTATTACTATGTTTCGCGGACAATAATAATAACATGTTATGTTATTTACTGATGAATAAAGTTTGTGTGTTATGATTGATGGAAATAATCTCTCTCCGACGGCCTTGTGCAGTGATTTAGTTTGTTGCATCAGTCAGCTCTTACTTGTTTCGTAGAATCAATCCTACAGGAATGAGAACCTTGCTTGAGCCCTGATGTTGAAGTTCCATGAAACAAAGTGAAAACATTGTTGTTGATATGAGTTGGAACAGGAGTACTATTTCTGAACGTACGGAGACCTTCGTGCTTCCACTTTTTTCTTAAGATGACTGAATATCTGAATTGCCGATTAACATCCGTAAGCTTCGACTAAAAGATTTGAAGTTTCTAGGATCTAAATTTCATGGATTGATTGGTCTAAAAATGAACAATCAAAAGTGAACAAGCTCAGGAAAATAGATGGAACAATTCTTCAATTTCTGATCAGGGAATTTTTTAAGTACTCTTAAAAATCATGTTCTACCAAATCTTCGGCTAGTTTTGATTGCTTGTAGAGATGTTAACGGTTGGATTCGCGATGGATTTTCAAAAATCCAAACCCCAACCTGATGGATTTTATCCAAAACCAAATCGGACCAAAAATTCGAAACTCGAACCCAAAAATTTGAACCGAAAATAATTATTTCTCTTTTTAATATTTCAAAATATATTATATTAAATTTAAATTTTTAAAAGACAAATTCAAATATAATATCAAAATTTTATATACATATTATATATAATGTAAAATAAATTCGGGTTTGGGTTCGGTTCGGGTGGGGAACGGTCAAAATTCATATCCGAATTCATATCCGTCGGATTTTTATTTTTTGATATCCACATATGAAATCATATCTGTTTAGTAGCGGGTAAATCCGCTCCGTTCGGGTTCGGGTTCGGATTCGGATAAAATTTTGGATATTCGTATCTATTGACATCCCTAATTGCTTGTCAATCATTAAACTCTCATTTTTGAGATCGTTTGATTGCCTTTGTTGAAATAGTATAAAATTAATTTGTATATTGACATATTATTATTGAAAATAAAGTGGAAGCACTCCATTTCAACTCATATATTTTGGCTTTATGTTCAGTAATCGAATTTGAGTCTTATGTGATTGATTTTAGTTACAAATAATTTATATCTTTTGAAAACTTGGACTGGAGAAAAAAAAATGAAACAGTTTGAGAAGTTCAATTTGCAGGTAGCTAGAGTGTTTTGTTTGTTGTTCATTCTGCATGAATTTGATCCTTACCAATTTATACTTTTATTAAAGCTTAAGTTTCTGGAGAATAGTATGTTATTATATATTTTAACACTTTCTTACAATCTCTTAATTTGAACTCTGTTGATCTTAATTTCCAAAACTGTAGATTTTATAGCTGAAGAATGATCAAAGGGAACTTTAAAGACTCTTAAAATTTAGAATTTATGATGCAACAATGGGAGGAAAATCTTGCTAAAACCACATTTCAAAATACTCGGAACTACTAAAAGGCAAAAGATGAAATTAACCACAAATTAAATTAATTTTTTTTTCAAAATTATAAAAAAACATCATTTGGATTAGGGATATAGTCCAATCCATATTTCTTGAAATAAATCAATTGATTTTTCAAGTATTATATTTAGATATTTGGTTCCTCCAACAAACTTCTTGAACATTACATTAGAATCATTCAAAGTATCTTTGAGTTGTTTGCTTTCAAGTGGGAGCTTTTCAAATTCTCTCCCATTGTGAAAAAATTATATTGGTCTAAGATTAGCAACTTCGAGCTTCTTCTTTAATATTTTATTTTCTTCATCGAAAACATTAGTGCACTTTTCCTTTAACAAATCAATTTTATTTTTTCAAAAATTTATTTTCAATAAATAAAGAAGAGTTTGTAGTTGATGATTTTAATTTTTTTCACTTCTTCCGCTAATGAAGCATTTTGCTTCTTTTTAGAAAACTATATTCATCATATGAAAGGTTTTTTTATCTTATTTTCGAGTGCTATTAAGCATAAGATATGAATTTGATCTTCATGACATATCTTTGCAACTTCGCTTTCCGACTCATCACTGCTAGGCTCGTCGGGCCCAATTTAGGGCATTCAATACTTTCTTCTTGCTTTTCTTAGAAGCTTTATTTGCAGGTGGACATTCACTTTTTAAATGCTCCGGTTTTTGTTATAATTGTAACAAATGATTCTCTTTGTAAATCATTCGACTTTGAGCCCTGCTATTTTGTGTCTTCTCAAATTTCTTTGTTTGATTAGTCGATCAAGCTTCTTAATTAGAGATCATAATAATCTCTTTACTCGAGCCATCACCCGAGTCTTCTCCGTTTGAGTCTACAACACCTTTATTAAGTGCTATATTCTTTTTCTTTTCGAAAACATCTTCATTATCATACTCCTTGAGGCATTGCTCATGAGCCATAAGTGACGCTATGAGCTCCTCAATTTTCATTTTATCAAGGCCATGGGCCCCTTGAATTGCCATATCCATTGGTAACTAACTCTTGAAAAGAATTCGAAAAAACTTGCGCACCAAGTCTGAAGAAATGAAGTCTCTCCTTGAAACTTTTAAACTATTTATGATGTTAGTGAACGTCGTAAACATATTCGCAATGAACTTACTTTCGTCCATTTTGAATAGTTCTTAACTTCACATTAGTATATTTACTTTAGATTTCTTCACCCGAGAAGATTCCTCATGAACAACTTCAAATTTCTCTCAAGTTTCTTTTGTCGTAGTGCAAATAGAAATTCAATAAATTTTTTGTCTCTAAGAGCACAAAGAAATGAGTTGATAGCTTTGGCATTTGATTGAAATTAAAGTTTTTCGTTACCATTTCATTCGGCTCTTAGTTTCTTTTGAGGAATATGACTATTTTCAACTATATTTTATATATCAAGATCAAGAGATTGAAGGAAAATTCTCATGCGAACTTTTTTAAAGGAATAATTGATTCCATAAAAAATGGTAGCTACGCAATGGATTGTTCTTCAACATTCTTTCCAAATATTACCATTCTCGTTAGATGTTAATCTAAATAATGTGAAACCTCGCTCTGATACCAATTGAGGATCGAAATGGAAACCTAAGAAGGGGTGAATTAAGTTTTCAAATTAAAATACAAAAAAAACAATCCAAGAAATTCATAGTAAATGATAACAAGAAGAGTTGGAAAAATTCAAACTCAAAAAGTACGCAATCAATTTGTTTTTGAGATTCAATACTTTGCCTACATCCTCGACATCTTCTTAATATAAAAGAATATTGGATCTCCATTAGATGATACTTTTACAAGCAAACGCCGAGCCTCTACACGAAGAAACTCTTTTCTCCCCAAAAAGATCTCACAATTACTTTTTTTTCCTCTCTTTTATAAATTGTATCTTGTTACAATACTCACTCAAGCTTAGAAAGAGAGTAGAGAGTTAAGAGTATTGCATAATAGCAATTACAAGTTCAAGGATCTTAATTTTAAGGGTTAAATGCATACAGGTCCTTGCAAACATACCCAATTGCGGATATATCCCTGCAAAATGGAAACTCCATAAGTTGTCCCTGCAAAAGTTCAAAGTTATGCAGAATTGTCCCTACAGTTAACATCCGTTAGTGAGCTGTTAATTTTCTAACAGTGGATTCGTGAAATGACAATTTTGCCCCCACAAATATATCCCTCCAAAAGTCCTAACTGATAAATATTTGCAAAAATATCCTCGCAAAAATACAAACGTGAAANCGCGGGCGGAACACCTGAGGGCTCTCCTGGCAGTTCCAATCAACTAGGGTTAAGGGCCCACTATGGTGGTTAGTTAAGTTAATAGAATATAAAATAACATAAGAGGGGCAAAATAGTCAATTCACATTATTAACTATTCATGGTTAAGTAGTTTAACTCTGGTTAACAAACTTTCTCTAACAGACTCTAACAGTAGGGACAATTCTGCATAACGTTGAACTTTTGCAGGGACAACTTATGGAGTTTCCATTTTGCAGGGATATATCCGCAATTGGGTATGTTTGCAAGGACCTGTATGCATTTAACCCTAATTTTAATCACTAAAGCTCTCTATTTATAACCAAAATCCAAAAACTAATGGTTTCAGTAATTATGCACTTTTGGGCATCCCAAACATGTTTTCGGGCATTTGTTTCCATAATGATATTGCTCCTTAGAGTAATTTCAGATGCCCGAAACAGATTTCGGGTGTTCTGCTCTGGTGACCACTCTCACCTACTCTGCATAGTGGAAAACAATATGCAATCCTTTGAAATCCAGGCGACCGAAATATCTTTCAGGTGTCCGAAATAACCGATTTCATGATTTCGGTTCCAAAATGTGGAGTTTGAAACAACAATTAGTTCAAATTCAAATTTGATGGTTTTCAAACGCTGGAACAAATTTCGAATTCCCAGAACCATTTTCGGGCGCACCTACGTAGGATCAGGATGCCTAGATCCAACCATTTGATTTTCCTTCTTCTATCCAGACATTCGAAATGTGATGCGAGCATCCAGAAGCTCTTTCGGATGCACCTTCATGCATTCCAGATGCCTAGATGGATGGATTCGAAGTCAGAACATTTCCGGATGCTACTTTCGGGCGCTCGGTCAAGAGTCCGAAATCTCTAATTTGCTGAAATTTGGTTTTGAATAGAATTGGATGCCATTGAATTTTGATAAATAGAATTTTTGGCATTCTCTTTTAGCACATATTAGATCATGTTCTATTTTGGTCTACTAGTGAAGTTACACGCGCATTGCGACGGGCTGATGCTATAGAAGACAAAAGATTAGAGATTACAATAGCTGTATTCATGTTGTCTATAGTCACGGTGTATAACCCTTTCTACTTAGGGCGAAAAAAAAGAAAAAAAGAAGAGAGTTATCATTAATCAATGTAAAGATTAAGAAAGATTCAATCTATAGTATGCTATTACTACAATCTGTTGTTGTTGCTGCTTCTGCAATCTGTTGCTATTGCCATTGCTGCTGCTGGTTGCAATCCTGCTGTTGGTGCCATCTGCTGTTGCTGTTGCCGCTTAGATCTGCTATTGCTATATGTTTTTCACTTGAAACCATCCCAATTTTTATTTGTTTTGATTCAAATTATTTAAGGCGATCGTATTAAAGTTTTTAAAATGGATGTATACAAATAAAAAAAAAGAGGGTCTTCTAAAACATAGCAATTGGATGGCAAAAATTAACATGAATGTATGCATGTATATACACATCCATATATGCATGCATGGAATGTAATCAAAAGTTGTTCCACAAAGCAACCTCTTAAAAGAACAGAAACATATCACATGAGAGCTATAATCTGCATTTTGTACATATATAACAAAAAAAGGTTTCATATTGGAGCATTGCACTCCAAGTCACTTTTATATGTACACCACCTGAAGAGATAAAAAATATAGAAGGTACAAAGGCTAACCTATATAAAGCTTTTTCTTATAAATTTGTCCCCAAATCAATCTGTACCTAAAGAGATAAAATTGGAACAACATAAGATGCACTAAAGCTTAGTATCCATGCTCAATTCATATAGATCCCTGCTTCCAATAAAAAACTTAGGTTCCATAAGATAAAGACAGCAAAAAGATTAAAATTCATAATAATTTAAAGACCAAATTTTAACCGATAGAAATAGAAGAATGTTTGCATAAAAAGATTGTACACATATGCCCATGTATAATTATCTACTTACAAGAACAAAGTGTGAAATTTTTTGACTTAAGAAAAAGAAATTTCTATAAGAAAATACACTTTCGCAGGGCTAAATAGAAATATACTGCTGCCATTCAAAAAATAATGACATTGGTATGCATTTATTGTATGTATTTGTATATATACATATATAATTAAACATACGTTATTCTATAGAACAAAATTTTATGGGATCTTTACATAATTCTTTGATTCAACAATTGGAAGTCAAATTATTGTGAAAGTTTCATAAAAAATTTGAGTGGAGTAAGAAGCATTTACCTGTTGCGTGTCAGCTGATACAACAAAAGATTCAGTAGTCAATAATCAAAGGATTTTAGATAGATAACTCTCATTGCATTCTCAGTTAAAATCTAAATGTAAAAGTATATTTAGAAAGTCAAGATGATGCCTAACAATTTGGTTGAACTTAAATAATTAACCAATAAAAGAAGCTTGATACAAACCAACAAATATAAGAAATGAATAGTAGGTTGCAAAACAGAAATGAAAGGCTTAGATCATGATATATTCTTGCATCATGAGACTCATTTCTTTTTTCCCTCATCCAAATCAATATATTAAAGGACTGATAGCTGCAACAGTTGCCTATGTGGAGCTACCATGCCATCTATCAATATTGATCTAAAAATAGCTAGAAGAGAGGAGAAGGGGCCTCCGTTTGAGATTATCTCATCAATATGTAAAAGTTGTCATCTTTATCAATCCTTTTAAGGAACAATGGTCGGTTATTGATCATCATCGCTTATTAGACAACTGTACACAAAGATGATCTTGCATATCCGCCTTATTCAATTTGCTTAAATTAGCAAGATGTATTGGCAAAAAGAGTCAATAGGGCACTTAGGAAGATTTGGGATTCTAGCAATAGGGAACACGGCAAAGATGCAGGAAGCAAGCACAATGTTATTCTATACTATTACATTAGTAAAGAAAAAATAATTGAAATAAAATATATGAAATCACTAAAGTAATTTGGTTATGACATTAGTGACATGTATATGAAGCATATATACAGAGCAAGACCAACATGCAATAATAAATTGTTGAATTACTTCAAAAAATAACATAAGCTTAGGTTTTTTTTCAATCCAGAAAATTAATTAATAAATAGATAAAGATATGTTCTATCTATATACATATAACTATATTGTTTATTTGTTTGGCTTATTTCAACAAATATCTCAAAGCACTCAAGGAATCGAGCATCTTTGCAAGCCTGCAAAGCCCTCCGATGGCGATCTCACAGACATCGCGGTCGAGGCGGCGGGGGGAGTTGGCGCAACAGAGCCAGAAGAAGACCTTGGCTTATTCGAGTTCAAACTAGTGGGGTGCGATAAGCATGGCGATTGCTTGCCTTCTAATTTAGGACAAGTAAGAGATATTATTCCAAACCAATAGATTATTCAAAAGATGTGAAGAAATTTATAGAAATGAACTGAGGATTAACGAAAGAAGCTTCATGTTTCAATATGTGATTGTTTCAACATGATAAGGAAAGTACTGCATTTTCGTGAGCAAAATAATTTGCATCTTCGACTATCAGGAATCATAATATGGCCAATGTAAAATTTTCAATCTCCAAATTTGTTTTAAAATACTACCCACTGCAAAATACCGAAGCAAGGAAAGATAAGAACTTCTAAACAAATTGAAGAGGAAGATATGTCAATTCAGCAAAAAAATACTGAAAATTAGCATTACACAGTTGGTTATGAGATTGAATATAAGAAGATGGAAACAATCCAATATTTAAACTAATATAAAATGGATCTTTTGAGCTAAATAAATTTAAAAAAGCTATGCAATTCCAAGAACTAAAAGAAAATATCAGCCCAATTATTCAATATTGGAAGAAATTCAAAAAGAACTAAGGAAAAGTCTCTCCAAAAAATGCCAAAAAAAAGAAGAAAAAAATTTAAAAAAAAACTCTGGGGGCAAAGTACAATCCAAATCTTGGAATGCAATAGCATCTATAAACTCAAGAAAGCAGAAGTACATTCAGCAATCTCATATTCAATTAGGGCATGTTTGGTTCATGATTGGAATAGGAATAGGAAATGGAATTGGATTGCTTTGGAATGGAAAATGAAATGACAAATCATCTAAAAATATTTGGTTCATTATTGGAATGGAAATCGGAATGAAAATTTAAAATTTTTGAGAGAGGGTTTTGATTAAGAGAGAGGAAAGTACTGAAGGGAGAGGAGGTAGGTGTTGATGAAAGAGGATTTTGAATAGTTTACTTTAGAATGAGCCAATTCAGAATTCAAAGCCGGATTAGATCATAAATGGATTTAGCCATTCCCATTCCGAAGTGGAATGAAAATCGGAATCCGATTCCTATAAAACAAACAGCAACTATCAGAATTGTTGGAAATAATAGGGCAACGAAAACTTACAAACCGGATAGCCAACGTATCCGGGAACCGGAATTGGATCGTATTGCTTATTTTACAAGCCTTCTTGGATCGTCCTTGTCTCGATGCTTCTGGATCTCCCACGTTTCTCGCCTTCTCCCATGCATACGCCTTACGCCACGGATCGGATGCGGATCTGATGCGACGGATGCCAATCGAAGAGGGCTACCAGAGTCCTCTTCTATGTCCACACTCCAAAACCCCAAGAACGTAGGTGGAAATCCCACTGATGAAGAAGAGAGAGAATAAGGAAGATATTTCGTGGGTTCTTACCAATTTGATCGTATGCGATCATCTTTTTTTCCGGAGAGAAAAGGGGGCGTCTATATAGAATAACGGAACCCCTAAATATCCTGAATCTCATATAGATTAGGATAAGGATCAGGATATTTATTAACATATAATAGATATCCACTAGTAGATACGTTTCTTAACTAATAAGAAATATATGATTTATTCTTATCCTAAACTTATTAGGATAAATTCCAATCTACATCTTAAGTGGATCGGGTTAAATTAAAACCCGCCAATGTAGACACACCACATGGCTACAATCTTCCACTTGGCCACATTGGCCAATTCTCTCTTATTCATTCATCTCTTCATATGGGTAATGGAGCGTGTGACCTGATGAAAGAAACACATGCAGGAGTGCTATATTAAGTCACCACCCAACTAACATAGCACATCACTGACTTAATTCGTCTATGCCTTAGACGTTTCAACACACATCTGATCAAGCATCACAAAGTCCCTCTCCTGTAATGACAGGGCTCGACCCCATCGTTATTTCTCGTACTCATGATTATCTCAAGTAACACAACCGGGATAATCGCCAAGGCAATGAGTCACAAGACGTACGTGGTGTGTTATTGAAACATCTTCCTCAGCCCCTCACGTTAATCCATATTGGTCCAAGTACTTTACTAGACATGCTCCGCGAGATCGTATTTTCTTATGACCCTGAGATACATGCTAAGTTAGTTACTTTGGACCTCCACTTCATAACATTATTCTAAGTCGAGGGCACAAAAGGGTTAGTGCTCACACAGTGACATGGAGGGAAGAACTTATGTCACTCTACTAACTGGTCGACAAGCACATACAGTATGATATGTATGCTATGGCGGAGCTCCCATTCAATGGGTCATGTCACACTCTGAAAAACGCCATATGAACCTTGGTCTAGGTACCACTAAGGTATCTAACCACCATAACTCAAATCATCTCTCTAACCTAAGCACTTAGGTTCGGCTACTATACAGGCTCGATATGAAATTCACAAAAACTTTCATATCTGACTCTTTAGAGTCTCATCTTAAACTAATTAAGGCGACTTTAAATTATATCAACACTTCATTCATAACATATATAAACAAAGTAATCAAATTACAACTACTCAAGTTTAATATGATTATCTAGTCTCATCCTGCTCACCACTTAGGTGCTAGGGCGATCACCCGTGTGAGTGGGCAAATCTGAGCCTGGTGACTTAACGAATATGTGCCTACTAATATCAATTACGCTATCTCATTAAAAGAAAAAATATATTTTCATTAATAAATCGTAAGATACAAAATAATGTCCATATCAAAACCTACGCAGACCCAAACTCTTAACGTGGGTCAGGAACATATCCCTAGCTATCGGCTTGGTCAACGAATCAGCCACCATCCTAGTGGTGGAAATATGTCTAAGAATGACCTCGCCTAGCCTAATCATCTCTCGAATGTACTGAAAACGGATATCTATTGGTCCTGCCATGATACTTGGGATCTTTCACATACTCCAGGGCAGCCATGCTGTCAGAGAATATCTCAACAGGTTCACTTGCTCTAGTCACGATGTCGAGGTGCTGGAGAAATCTCCTCAGCCAAACAGCCTCCTGAACGGCCACTGAACAAGCAATGTACTCCGCTTCAATGGTTGACAAGGCAATACAGCTCTGCTTCTTACTACACCAGGAAATTGCCCCACCTCCAAGCATAAACACGTAGCCTGAATTGGACCTGCGCTCATCTCTATCACCACCCCAATCAACATCACTATATCCTTTCAATCTCAAGTCCCCATCTTGAAAACACAGAACGAGATCACTGGTTCCTTTTAAATATCGAAGGATTCTCTTAACCGCTTGCCAATAAATAGGTCCTGGGTTGCTCTGGTAACGACTTACCAAGCTAACAGCAAAGCAAATGTCAGGTCGAGTACACATCATAGCGTACATCAACTGCGAATTGCACTCGCATAAGGAACCCTACTCATTTGCTCCTTTTCTTTATCCATTTTAGGGTACTGATCAAGACTCAGAGTGTGATTCTTTTCCACTGGAGTGTCAGTGGGTTTGCAATGATGCATCCTAAAATGCTCTAGAATCTTTTTAATATAAGTTTCTTGAGACAAACCAAGAAGCTTTCTAGAGAGATCACGGATGACCTTCACTCCAAGCACATAGCTCGCCTCACCTATGTCTTTCATTTCAAAATTGAGAGATAACCACTCCTTAGTGGTATTAATTAACTCTATGTCATTTCCAGCCAATAGTATACCGTCGACGTATAGAGAGAGAAACAAAATCCCATTCTCTATCTTCTTGACATATACACAGTGGTCCTCCTCTATCATGGACATACCGATAGAGGTGATGGCTTTATGAAACCTGAAATACCACTGTCTTGACGACTGCTTGAGACCGTAAATGGATCTTTTAAGATGACAAACTTTGTCTTTTTAATCTTTGAGTACAAAATCCTCAGGTTGATCCATATAAATCTCCTCCGCCAATTCTCCATTGAGAAAAGCTGTCTTGACATCCATTTGGAACAATTCCAAATCTAGGTGTGCCACTAAGGCTAGAATCAAATGAATAGAGGCAAATCGCACAACGGGATCAAACGTCTCGTTGTAATCCACCCCTTGCCTCTGAGTGTAGCCCTTAGCCACGAGCCGAGCCTTATATTTATCGATTGATCCATTTGCCTTGCGCTTAATTTTTAAAACCCATTTATTTCCAATAGACTTGCGCCCAGGCGGAAGGTCAATCAATTCCCATACTTGGTTCTTGCTCATGGAGTCCATCTCATCTTTCATAGCAGCCATCCACTCACTGCAAGCTGACGTCTGTAGTGCTTCTTTATAAGAAGCAGGTTTATCATCATCGAGCGGAGTGCACATAAAAATATCCCCTTCGATCTCAAAATGTCGACGGGGAATATGTCCACATTCACTTCTACGTAATGGAGGGTCTAAATTGCCGACTTCCAAGGGTATGCTCTCATTCAAGGAAGCACTCCCACTAGCCGAAGGATCGCTACCACTTCCTTCAGCGACTTCGGGAAGTGATCGATCACCCTCAATAGCAGATGGGGTAGCGTCGTCCTGTAACTCATACAATCCGACGTCTCTTCGCATTTCACCAATGCTTGGAAAATTCCCTTCTAGGAATTCCACATCACGAGACTCAATCTCGGTCATACCACCATCTGGGTGTTCACCATACATCACATAGCCCTTCGAATTTTCAGGGTATCTGATGAACACATGCTTGCTTGCTCTAGGAAGTTTCCCGAATTTATGTGAGAGGCTGTGAACATATCCAGCCAAACCCCAAGGGCGTAAGTAGTGTAAACTTGGCTTTCTACCACTCCACAACTCATATAGGGTGGTAGGCACTAATTTGCTAGGGACTCAATTAAGGATGTAGGCTGCAGTCAAAAGAGCATCTCCCCAAAAATTTATAGGAAGTTGCGCTTGCGCCATCATCGACCTAACCATGTCTAATAGAGTACGATTCCTTCGCTCTGCAACACCATTTTGTTGCGGAGTACCAAGAATAGTGAGCTGTCTACTAATGCCCTTTTCCTCACAATAAGTCTTGAACTGATCAGACAAGTACTCACGACCTCGGTCAGTGCGAAGCACCTTTACACTTCTTTCTACTTGATTCTCAGCCTCTTCAACGAAGCGCTTGAAGCAATCGAAAGCTTCAGATTAGCGAGAAAGCAAATACACATATCCATAACGGGAATAATCATTAATGAATGTGAGAAAATAGCACGCACCATGTCGGGCCCTCACATTCATTGGCCCACAAATGTCAGAGTGGATTAGCTTTAAAGGATGAGAGGCATGAGTAGCCTTACCAAAAGGCTTTCTACATGCCTTCCCTGCCAGACAAGACTCGCACACAGATAGGTCAACTTTGGCGAGAGACCCCAAAAGGCCTTCTCGAGCCAGTCTATTCATTCTTTCTTGACCTATATGACCCAATCTGGCATGCCATTTAATGGATTCATCACAGAGAATAGATGAAGAAGAAGAAGAAGAAGCAAATGCAAACAAATCATCCTCCAAATCTAATTTAAAGAAATCATCAACTAATGTACTATATCTAAATAAAGTACCATGAAAAGAAATATTAAGGCGGTCTCTGTCAAAATGAAATGAATATCCTAGATGCAACAAAGCTAAAACTGAACATAGATTACATCGAATTCCGAGTGCATATAGCACGTCCTGAAGAAGTAAAGTGCGGCCACCACGCAACTTGAGTTGGTACGAACTGACTCCTAGGACTTCTTCCTTCCTGCCATTCCCAAGGGTGACAAACTGTGTGCCAGACGGTACTCGATGATAATCTACGAACCCCACTCGGTCACGAACTACGTGTTTGTTTGCTCCTGTATCCACAATCCAATCAGGAAGAGAATGAGCTACTAAAGCATGAGAGCAAACAAAACAGTGTGAGTTGAGTTATAGGGTTACCTTTTTCAGCTCAGGACAATTCCGAGCGAAATGACCCTTCTTTTTGCAATTGTAGCATTTTAGCTTTGTAGCATCCTTATTGCCAACGCGCTTGCCTCTGCGACACTTTCCAACTCCACCCTAAGGAGCTTGATTCTATTTTTTCTGCACTCCATTGTTGTGATGCTTTTTGCGCTTGGGTGCAATCCCACTACGCTTCTCGGAGCGTGCAACAAGAGCGACAGAACGGTTCACTTCTAAGCGCTCTGTCTCGAGCTCGAGATGGCGCGAGATGTCATTAAACGTTTTAATGTTCTCGCTATGCGTCATCAGGAGCTTCATCTGGGACCATTCAGTATCAGGGAGTGAACGAATCACTGCTAGAACTTGTTGCTCATCAGTGAGCTCGTTTCTGGCAGCCTTAAGGTCCCGAATCATGGCGCTCATCACACGAAGGTGCTCAGCCATTGAATGCTTCGGGTCTTTAATGTACTGTAGAAACTTGAGATTTAAGGCACGTAGCCTCGTAGATGAAGTTTGACCAAAAGTAATTTTCAAATTGTCCCACATGTCCTTGAAAGTTTTAAAGATCTCAAACTGTCCAATGAG
Source organism: Ananas comosus (assembly GCF_001540865.1). Lineage (NCBI taxonomy): Eukaryota > Viridiplantae > Streptophyta > Magnoliopsida > Poales > Bromeliaceae > Ananas > Ananas comosus. Next base: position 1,962,605 of record NC_033638.1, read on the forward strand.
GTCGTCTTGCATGGCACACAACATAGTGTACCGAGCAGTTCGATCCTCCTTGATCCATTTGTTATAGATCTTTTTCATGCTCAGAAGCTGTGCCTTCGGCAGACATAACTCTTTTGACAGAAAGGGTTTCAAGAACCCCTTGTTCATTAAGCAGGTATTGCATTTTCCTATGCTAAATATCATAATTCTTTCCATTTAACTTATCACCCCTGGTGAGATCAGCTATGATGTTTTTAGAAGTCATTTCACTACATTCAAAAAATAGGTTTGGACATTAGGCACATATTCCTAAAAAAATTAACAAGATTGAAACATTATCCTCGACACAATGGGATCGAAAACTTCGCTATGCTCGTAATCATCACCCAGTGTCGGTTCAAAATATTGCAATCTTATTAATTTTCTATTAATTTTGAAACTTATCCAAAATATTGAAACTCATCCATTTTGAAGAACATATCCTTTTCTTGAAAAATATTTATATAAGGAAAACTTATCTCATAATATCATCACACAGACAAAAATTAAGTACTTATGTCAAAATTTAATTTGAAAAACGTTTACGCTGCTGCGCAAAACACATTCCTTTACATGGCCATAATTATTACATCACTTTTGCATAATTAAAACCTACTACATCACTACAAGATGTACATCAGAAAAATAATATTCTACAGGAATGCTGCACACGTCGAACTCGTTTTTCCAAAATTAAATTTGAAAAAACACCGAAACAACACAAGTACTTATATGCCAAAAGATTTTATACAAGTATAATATGCTACATAAGCATAAAAAAAACATCCACATAGGATAGATTAAACAAACAACACATGCATGTTATAAAAATGGCATACAAGCATAGAAAAAAAAAATATGTATTCAAAAAAAAAAATTATCATGCAGGAAATATAAATATCCACATAGGAAATTTTATTTTATTAAAAAAAAAAATCTCTGCACTGCGAGCCGGGCCGGGCACGCAGGGTCGCTATTCTGCGCGCAGCAGGCCAGGCCGGGCCTGCAAAATCGCCGGCAGAACNCGCCCGCAGCACGCGGCGGGCTCGGGCCGGGCCCGCAGGCCCCCCACACTGCTGGCGGGTACCGACTCGCAATGAGCCAGGGCCCGCGCTGTGCGGGCGGGTGAGCCCCGCTCCCGCAGCGGGCCGAGCCGCGCAGTACGGGCGAGTGCACCCCGCTCCGCAGCGGGCCAGGCCACGCGGGTGCAGGCGGGTGCGCCCCGCTCCCGCAGCAGGCCGGGCCGCGCGGTGCGGGCAGGTGCGCCCCGCTCCCGTAGCGGGCCGGGCCGCGCGGGTGCACGCGGGTGCGCCCCTGTGCCTGCAGCGGGCCAGGCTTGCGCGGTCTGGGCGAGGGATCAGACCGCCCCCACAGCGCGGTGCACCCGGGTGCGACCCGCGCCCACAGCGGGCTGGGCCCGCACACGCAGCAGGCCGAGCCTGCGCGGTGCGCGGGGGTGCGCGCCCTAGCCCGCTCCCGCAGCAGGCCGAGCCTGCGCAGTGCGCAAGGGTGCGCGCCCGAGTCTGCAGCGGGCCGAGCCCGCGCGGTGTGCGCCACCGTCCGCAGCGGGCCGCGTTGAGCCCCAAACGGTCGCAAACAGCGATTTTATTATATAACATGCATTAAAAAAAAATCACATGTCCTGATTAATTTAAAGAAAAAATTAAAACTAATTTAATTTTTCTTTTCCATATATATTTTTTTTTAACCGATTTCACTTAGAAACTGAAAAAATTGTAGAACCAATGTACATAAAAAATTGATCGATAAACATGCGATCCAAAACAAATATGCATCACAGACATGATCATAAGGCGAAAACAAGCACACATTCTCTGATACCAACTGTTGGAAATAATAGGGCAACGGAAACTTACAAACCGGATAGTCAACGTATCCGGGAGCCTGAATCGAATCGGATTGCTTGTTTTACAAGCCTTCTTGGATCGTCCTTGTCTCGATGCTTCTGGATCTCCCATGTTTCTAGCCTTCTCCCACGCGTACGCCTTACGCCACGGATCGGATGCAGATCTGATGCGACGGATGCCAATCGAAGAGGGTTACCAGAGTCCTCTTCTATGTCCACACTCCAAAATCCCGGGAACGTAGGTGGAAATCCCAGAGAGGAAGAAGAGAGAGATTAAGGAAGATATTTCGTGGGTTCTTACGAATTTGATCGTATGCGATCGTCTCTTTTTCCAGAGGGAAAAGGGGGAGTATATATAGAATAACGAAACCCCTAAATATCCTGAATCTCATATATATTAGGATAAGGATCAGGATATTTATTAACATATAATAGATATCCACTAGTAGATACGTTTCTTAACTAATAAGAAACATATGATTATTCTTATCCTAAATTTATTAGGATAAATTCCAATCCACATCTTAAGTGGATCAGGTTAAATTAAAACCCGCCAATGTGGACACACCACATGGCTACAATGGAATCAATGAATTCCGTTCTGATTCCATTGTCTAAAATAGGTGAACTAAACATGTCCTTAGTTCTTCCTTGAAAAAAATACAACCACTTTCTCTCATAATTATTTTAGATCTGCAACTTTCCTATGTACAAATTGAGATCCTCAACTTACAATTTGAATCAATAAAATAGCATCTTTTATTTCTAGTAGAAAATTTTTTAGAAACAAAATATTTCTAATATCGGATCTGACCAAAATATGAAGAACACATGAATAAAAAGAAAAGGAGAACCAAACCCAATTAGAATTTTCAAAGATTGAACCAATCAGCCATGGGAAACCAAAAATTTTGGAGCATTATGTTCATTTAAAGAAGGTTTGGATAGTAAAAATGAAAGCTAAAAAAAAAAAGGAGATCCAATGTCAATACCATCGCCAAAAGCCAGCCAACGTCTCTAGCGGCTACGGCGAGATAAGATGATGACATTTATTGCGTTGGGGTGAGAAGCGAAGGAGGCGCCATAGCTTTGGTGACCAACAACAAATCAAACGGCAAGTTTGATGAGATTCGGATCCAACCTATGAAACGGAAAGAGGAGAGGGATGATGCGGCGGAAAGGGGAGAGGTAATGCCGTATCGAAACGTTGAGGGAAGAGGGAACGCGCGGTGGAGAGGAGAGAAAGAGAACATGCTGCCGAGAGAGGAGAGGTTTACGATCCGTACAAAAACACAGAGATGAGAGAGATTCACAGGAAAAATGACAGTCCGGTTCAGAAGCATGGTTCGGTTCAGAGAATTGTACAAACAATACGGAGAGGAGAGAGCAGCAGTTCGGTTCGGGGACGGTTCAAAAAGGGACAAGTGAGAGAGAGGAGAGAAGTGGTCCGGTTCAGGAAAAAAACGCGGTTAGGATTAGATAAGCTGTTTGGTTCAAAAGAGGGGCAAGTGAGGGTGAAGGATAGGCTGCCACATGGCAAAATTAAGAGAAATAATAATCAGGAATAGATAGATGTGAGCTTTTAGATGGTTAAAAAATATTTAATTTAATTCAGAAATTATCAACTCTAATTAAAAAATGAATAAAGCTACATTTAAACTCTAAAAGGATCAAATGTAGTCTCTTTGACTATAGATGGCTTCAAATCATGAAACTCAATTCCTTAAAATTTGCCCTCCTGGAGTTTTTTCCAAATTTGAGAGATTTCTAAACAAAATCTAAGTGTAAAGATTTAGTCCAAATTTCATATTATTTTTAATCATCAAAACTTATAGATGAGAGGGCCACTAGGCCAACATTTGGCTCGTTAATAAATAAGCCAAACACGAATTGAATTTTTGAGCTTGATATTTTAAAGAGTTAGCTCGTGCTCTGCTCGAGTTGAACACGAGCTTATTCCAACTCTTACGTATGTTCGGCTCGTTGCTAACCCAGTTGAACGTACACAAGAAGACTCATTTGCAATAGTTGCAACTGCGCCAAATTGGGCTGCAGTTTCTATTATAGTAATCAAAAGGAGTAATCTTTGATGGAATGTAAATTTGACTCCCATATCACCTTGATATATAATATATAGGGTTAATTGCATACACTTTCCTATAAATATAACGAATTGCAAATATATTCCTGCAAAGTTTAACTTTTTTATGTTATCCCGGCAATCTTAATATTTTCGAATATGTCCCTACTAATACTTAACCATGATTAGTCAATGAGGTAAATTGACATTTTTACTCAATCAAATTCTAACAATGAGACTTTTCTTCTTCTCCCTCTTCCTCTATCTCCTTCCTGCTAGTTTCAAACCCGTAACTAAAATTTTTTTGTCCCCATTCATCCACAACGCGAGTTAAGTTGTCCATATCGAACGTGTGTTGCTTCTCCATTCAATCTCCTCTATAATTCTTTTTCTTATTTTGCTCAAAAGAAAGGGTTTAAGAAAAAAGGAGTAAGAGAAGAGGTTGCAATAATGAAGGATTGGGTTGAATTTTAAAGAGAAAGAAAATGATCATTGAAAATGTTTGGGAGGATATTTCTGCACAATTATAGCAATTGGGTCTCAACCAGAGTGACAAATATGAATATCACTGGACTTTGTAGGAACAGTATAAAAAAGTTAAACTTTGTAGAGATATATTTGCAATCGCTTTATTTACAGAAAACTGTATGCAATTAACCCTAATATATATATTTGTATAGAAAATTGGGATATTGTTACTACTGTACATATAAAATATAAAAGCAGTAAATAAATGTTTTAGTTACATGTAACCAACCAAATTATTTATATTTGAAATGCTTTTTATTATATCTAATCAAAACAAAATGCATATTGTTATTGCTGTTATATTTTTAACTACTTATATTTTTTTACTATATTGTATTTATAATTATATTCAACTACATATATTTTTTTAACTACATTGTATTTATAATTATATTCAACCAAGTGGCTTCTTAGCTAGATATATTTAATTATAGAACTAATGTGGAGGATCATGCACATTGTAACTATCATAGGGCCCACAAGTTATGTAATTTTCTTATTGATAGCTTGCTCAAATAATATAAAAATCCACCCAAAATTAAGGATAAATTACAAGTATATTTTAATAAATTTCACATTATTTCTCCTTCGCTCACATCCACATCATTCTAAGGAAAAAGTATTGTAAAGTCAAAAAAAAAAAAAAAAAAAATCAATTGTTGCTTTCCATTTCCTCAGTTAACCAAATAGTTCAAACCCCCTTTTTTTTTTTAATTAAAATAATGTGATCGGATTGACATATAATTAGAATGAGAATAAAAAATAAAATTCAATTGCATTGAAATGAAAATATAGAACGGGGAATCATCTAAAAGTGTTTGATTCATTATTAAAATGGAAATTCGAACAGATGCTTTGAATTTTAAGAGAGGATTTCAGATAAGAGAGAGGAGTAAGATGAAAGGATAGGAGGAGGGGGTGTTTGTGAGAAAGGATTTTAAGTAGTTTATTTTTGAATAGACAAATTCAGAATTCAAAGTCGGATTATCTTGGCTTAAAGAAGTCAGCATATTGGGCCGAGTCACGTTCAAAATAGCATGAGGCCGGATCAAATCGAGTCATAATTAAAATGGTGTGAGGTAGGTTGGTCTGAGTCACAAATCGAAATCCATGGTGCTGTCTCTATGCGCTTTAAGTGAATTAGTTGTATCTTTTGAACAGCTCGATCTTTTAGGATTAATGGCTAGCACCAACAATCCAACAGATTAGATCATAAATGAATTAACCTATTTTCATTCTAGAGTGGAACGTAAATCTGAATCCGTTTTCTATAAAACAAGCAACTATTATCACAATCGGTGAAACTCATTCTAATTTCAAAGTCTAAAGTAGATGAATCGAACAAGCCCAAGCCCTTAACGACAACCTCACCCACAAGCTCATCATTTAAATAAAAAAAATATTGAAATAAAAAAATTACACCGTAAGGAATCTTATTATGTTTTGTGCGAAAACACAATACTTGCACACGTAGCTTCCAAACGCACGCAACAGAATAAAATTATTTTTAGTTGCAATGCTCTTCAGTAGATACTAGCCGAATGTACGTACAATGGGCCCCTATCCAATCATTTACATACTAACAAAAGAACATTCAACAACTATCATTTTATAATGACCATTATTATACCCTTACATGATGCTAAACCCTAACACCCAAACCCTTTAAACTGGGGCAACACATATTGCATGGGAGTTCACACATAAGTAGCTCATAGTTCTATGTTTTTGGCTAAATTATGAAAGGCTTTTTTATACTTTAGTTTTGGCCTGAATTACTCATGGCATTGAAAATTATAGTAATTACCATTCTATATATAGTTTGTCATCATCTCAAATAGATTTAAAAATTTAAAAAAAATCGATAAAATTGACAGTAAAACTTCACTGAAAGAAATTGGCATAGTCTATTGTTCTAGATCTAATATCTAATTTGCAACTCAAAAAAAAAAAAATAAAATAAAATAAAGAAGATCTCTTATTTTACTATCGAAATTGAAAGTTTGTGAATTTAGTTTTTATGCTTCTGTTGCATTACTTATATATAACTTTATCTGTAAATTTATTTTTACAAAGTTTTATAGCTGAAGTAGTTAGATGTATTTTATTTTAGATAATGAGGAAATGTAGGGGATAATTGATGCAATTTTTTAAATTAATGAAGAGAAAGAGGAAACTTGGATAAATTTGTATAGTTTTAATTAATAGCCATTTGAAAGAGATAACAATCAATTTTCAACGGTCAATTGAAGAGAAAATTTAAATTTACGAGGCTACAAATATGCATAATAATAAAGAGGACCCATTTTTTCGTTATTACTACGCAATTAATCATACCCCAAAAAAAACAAAAAAAAAAAAAAGAAAGAAAAAAAACAAAAATAGAGAAAAAAAAATCACTCTGCTTATAGAAATTATACCAAGCATTAACTTGTAACATTCAATAAACTCTGATTCTTGCTATAAAGATACTATTTTTATTCTAATTTGAATACAAAATTATTCCCGGAAAAATAAAAAAAAAAAAAAGAAAAACTCGCTCCTCCCAAAATTCTCACACAAAATTTTCTAAATTCTATATATGGACTCCAAATTCACCAATTTCACTTATTCTTACGCATATTCGCATTTTCACTAGTTGAAAATGCTGCAGCTACAAACATTACATAAAATTTATACGATCAGCGGCGAATGTCAACCGTCGCCCAGCTTTAAATTTCGTGCCATTAAAGTGTATACGCATTTGTCGCAAATTGCACACAAAGTCCTTGAACTTTGGACCAACTCTTCTTATATTGTTCCGAATAAAAGTTTCGAATTACAAAATTTTGAAAATATCTTTATTTTTATTATTCATATTTGTTCGACACGCCCGTATGTAATATCCGTGCATCATATGCAATCTCATATTTACTTCAATCTATTACGAGGGTGGATTGAAAATATAAGATGAATAGAAATTTCATAACTATAATAATAATAATAAAATATAACTATCTAAATTCTAATATATATATATATATATATATATATAATTTTTTTTTTATTATTTTTTTTTTTTTCTCCATCTGATTTTTTAATTTTTTAATTTTGCATTTGGGGATATGAATGAAAAGTGCAAACTCACGCCCGGCGCCCACCGTAAGCCGCCGTCCCCGCGTCACGCCGTGGTGAGGCAGGCGGGCCCCCCCCACCAGGCTCGGATCCCGTCGCGCCCGCGCGCCTCTTCTTGGCTCTCGTCGCCGCCGCCCCCACCCCACCTCCCCTCCTCAGCCTCCGCCTCCGCCTCGGGATCCGTGGCGGCGTCGTCATCCGCTCGGGATCCGCGTCGTCGTCGGCGACGAGGTCAATATGAGCGTCCGTCGGCGGCGGGAGGCGCGGAGGATGTCGGGGGGCCGTTCGATCCGACCTCCGTGATCACGACCCTCCCTCCCCCCTCGTCGCCCGCAGGAACCTCCTCCTCCCCCGCCACCACGTATCGGCGGCGGAAACCCTAACCCTAACCGATCCCCTCCCCCCTCTCCTCCCCCTCGTCTCCGACCCCTCCTCCTCCTCCTCCTCCCCCGCCGCGCCGCCTCCGCCTCTGCCATTACCTCCCCCCGTCGCAGCTCTCCGATCCGAGGCTCTCCGTGCACAGCCGCAGATCCCCCGATCCAGCTCTCGAGCAGTCCCCTCGCCCCGCGTCACCCTCTCCTCCGCCGCCGCCGAGGGCTCCACACGGGCCTCGCCGCGCGCGGCGGAGGAGGAGGGGGACGGCGGAGGGATCCGCCGCGCGCGGCGGCGGCGGGGCGGCGGAGGCGAAGGAAGGCGAGGCCGCTCCGCGTCTTCGGGGCGGGAGGCTGCGGCACCGTGCCGGCGCGGCGAAGGCGAAGGCGGAGGCGGCGGCGGAGGGTGAGCCGCCGCGCGAAGGAGCTCCGGCGATCGGCGGGGTGAAACCCTAGGAGCAAGGTATGGACGCTCCTGCATATACTCAGCATAGCATTTGATCCCCACACCCCTTTTGCCTCTTTTCCAATTATTTCTTTTTCCAATTTTATTTTATTTTTTACTATAATAATAATATTTATATATTTTTTGTGGAAATGAGAAACCGTTGCCGTGTGATGTGTGCGAGTGTGAGAGCGGAGGTGGAAGGAGACGCGGTCGTATATATAAAGAGGGGAGAGCGAGCGCACGGAAACGGTAATAATTGCCAAATCATCTCGTAGACCGGGTCTATAGACCGGTACGGTCGAGTTTCAATACTCAGCTCCATTTAGAGTGCCGGTCTAGGGATGACGTGATACACCAGGTCTAGGGCGTTTCGTGCACATTCTGCGGAATATTTGGCGAAAATGTACGACGACACCCTCAAGTTTTGACCGGTCCGAAATGGCTCCCTCGGCGTTATATTTTTTATTTTTATTATTAAAGTTTAATTGATCAAACTTTGTACATGAAAATATTATTGGATGTGATTTGAATTAATTTGCCAAAATATGTAACGGTTTTAATATATATATATATATATATATATAAACAAATTTGATTATTGTAGATTGGATTTGACATAGATTTTTATAGTTTCACACATGTATTAAAAAAAAAAAACCAACTGTTCATGAGAATTACCCCTTTTAGTTTCATTGCAAGTAATAAAAATAAGGTGGAATAGGAAAAATAAATTGATAATGAAATTCAATCAAGTTCTATTTATTTAAAATAAAAGAATTTATGACAAAAAAATTAATTCATTTGAACTCAAGAAATTGCAAATTTATTCATTTTACTTGGAATTGTTCATGCTTCTAATTATTTCTCAAAAGTTGTATTGTTAGCAATTCTTCTATGAAATAATAATTTTACATTTAAAATAATCTAATAAAATTAATTATCATTGTTATATCTTTATTTAAATTGTGGTATTATTCTGCATAAATTATGAATTTATAGATCCTAAAAAAGTTTTAAAAAATTTTTTCTTACAAAGATATAATGGTTCTCACAAGGAAAACGTAGTCAGTTAATTAAGGGAAGTCAACATGTATGGAAAAAAAAAATAATATATTTTAAAATTTTGAAGAGATAAATTTTATAACTAAAACATTTCAGGACAACTTTGGTTAATTTTAAAATTTTAAAATTTTGTAGGAGTACATAAGAAATTGTTTGTGGGTAAAAAATACTTTTGGTCCTCAAAACATAAAATGCGCGGCAAGTCTCACAATTTAATTTAATTAAATATTGACATATTACTTATGTAAAAATTATATAATATATCTTATTTATCATAGCAATCACAATACTACTATATATTACTTTTATATTAGTGACATATCTGTTGGAATCGGTATTTATGCTGATACCGTTTGTTGGAAGCGTGATTTTCTCTGATATCAATTATTGAAACTAGGATCTAAAATAAAACAAAATAATATGAAAAAGAGATATTAGAGGAGGAAAAAGAAAACTAAGCTAATAATTTGTTAATAAAAAAAATTTAATTACACACTAGGCGACAACCCTCGGCCTTCTATATCTATTTTGGCTTATTTCTCTAATTAACTCATACCTAACTACATATAGCTATCAAGTTATAACAAATGATAAATTCAATTTTTATTTTGAATAATTACAAATGCTAATCATAATCAAATAAAAGGCTTAAACTTATCTCTAAATTATATTTTAATTAAGTTTGAATTATTATTCTAACAATATTAGTATCTACTTATGATAATTCAAAAAATTTGAATCAAAAAATTAGAAATAAATTAAATTTTAGGACAAAATGTCGCCCGCAAATAATTTGGGGGACCACAAAAGCAGTTTATCCATTATTTTATTATTATTATTATTAATTATTATTTATTTAAAAAAATGAGAACTAGAGCATTGGGAACAGCGAAGAAGATTATAACCCTTCTCTTCTCCGAGAAGGCCAAAAATAGAAGGTGAGGTGTCTCGAGATGGGGCTCCCCCTCGTGATGACGTGGCGCGCGGGGGAGTCGTTAATTGTGCTGTCGCTTTCAGAAAAGTATGGGACTGCAGATGACGTGGCACTCGTCGCATAGAAAAATTCTTAAAATGCAATAAATATATTTGTCACGTGTCATAACAAATCAATCAAATAATTCCTTTTAGAGATATATATCCTATTATGTTATAAAAAAATATTTTTATTGTACTTTTATTTCAAAAAAAAAAAATGATTAACTTATTATTGATGATATAGTACAAGTGTAATAGTATAGAATTCTTCCGTCGCATAGGTTACTCAAATTCATCTGTTTCATTATTTTTTAAAAAATATATTTTTAATCTGTTTCGTTAAAAAAAAAAAAAAGATTGACGGGTTTTTCGTCCTAATCAGCTCTTACTATCTTCATTGGCCATTTGATTTTACATAATTAGAAATATAAAATAGTTATAAATGTACATAATTCATAGCTAGTTAATTCGGATTCGATAAAAATTGGATAAGAATATAATACGCATAAAATTTATTTTTTAATTTTTTAATTTTTTAAAAAATTTAGCTTCAAAAATAGATTTGATATAAAATATAAAATATAAAACAATCTATATTTTAACATAAAAATTATAAATTTTTTCTTCAGATTTTCAATAATTCGGGAATAATTCGCGAATTATTCAGCTGGCCCAAAAATTCGTGAATAATTTTCTTTTTTTTCAAATTCGTAAACGGACCGTTTAATTCGAATTTTCAATAATTTGCGAATTAACTAACAAAGATATAATTAGAGTATAATAATTATATATATAAATAGGATTACTTAGATGTAGGGATGTGTGGTTAGGATGATAGTGGTCCCCTAAGATTGAATCGGTGATTGACTGAATAGTATGATCTGATAAAAATAGTTAAAGGGCTATATCTAACGGCGGAAAACTAAATAGTACTAAGCGTTTGTGTAGTGTTCTAGAGCTTTGGATAGAATTGGCTTCAGTGTTAATGACTGGTCGACACATTTGGAGAGTGTCGGACTGAGTCGGAGTCATTTCTGAGCGAAATGGGTGCAAAAAATGGACTCGACGCACTCAAATAAGCAAAACTGGAGTTTTGCCAGTTTAGGGCGCCCAGAACTTGGTTTGGAGCGGCCAGATTTTGAGTGCTGGTTTGAGCAAAATTGGAAGACAATTCAGATCCTGTTCCGGGCGCCCAGAAGTGGGTCCAGAAGTTTACTTTGGAAATATCGCTGACGTTGACATGTGTTTGTGGTAGGTGAGGTCCGCCGGACCAGGATAAGGGTGCAGCACACCGCGGGCAAAGGAACCGAAGAGGGCTGTTTGTGCAGGCTAGAAGTTCTGGGCGCCCAGAACTTGGTTTAGGGCACCCAGAACTTGGTTTTTCTGCAGCAGTGTAACTTTGTATCCAATGTTCCTGAGGCTTATCTGACCATTTGATCACCCTATAAATAGGTGAGAGACGCCCCCGGTAAGCTCTTTTCCTCTCTTTCTCACAGGGAAGCTTACAATTGCATTCCAACCCCTCCAAAACACTCAAATTGCATCGAAAATCCACAAATTCAGCTTGAGAAGTGCTGATTCTGCAGTTTTCCAGCGACGACCTTCAGTGTTTTAGCTCGTGTGCGACATAGGAAGGTCGGCTTGCGGTGAAACTTGGTTTACTGGATTTTAGACTTCCAGAGGAATCCACGAAACCCAGAATTGCAGATTTTGGTTGAGTTTAGCTTGGTCGATTCTTTATTTTTCTGGACAGCTGGTGACTTTGAGATGAAAATCTGATTTTTGAGTTTTCTTTGATGCTATCTTTGGAGGCAGGGGGATTTTGGACCTGAGCTTGATATCTCAATATACTCCATTGGATTTGAGACCCTCCTCACCAGATTTGGATGTAATTAGTGAGTTTTGACATTGGAGTTGGGTTAATTAAGCTTAAGTGCTGAAATTGTAGTTGTATTGATGGATTTTGATCTTGTTAAGGTTTGGAGTTTGGTGAACTCTTATTGCTGGATTTGGAGGAACTTCGGTTGATCCAGCAGGGATTCTTAGTGGTTCGAGACCTCCTTGCTGCCAGGAATTGCTTTTGAGGTAGGTGTTTCATCGGTTTTGCTCCTAAGTGCTTGTAGTCGATATGTATGATTTCGGTTATTGTATATCATATTATAACTCAAATTCGTTGATTGTAACACGTATGAAACTGAATTGGGAGCATGATTATTAATTAGATGAATATACATGTTAGACTTGGAACTTGACTTAGGAGAAAACCAGCCATTCGGCCTGTCATATGATTCTACTATCTGATTTTAGCTTTAGGAGCCGTGGTTTGATTGTATCACTGCTGTATCAGCGCGGTGGATACCCGGGGTAGTTTAGAATGCATTTACGCTCGTGCTGGGATGCCGAGCTTATTTTTACAGCAGAGTCTAGGCTGTTTCAGGTTGTTGGGTGCCGTCGGGGTAGACGGTAGACCTAGATTTCTGTTTTTGGTCTCTGATTGTGCCGAGGGCACGTGGGTTTGGTTTCTAGACTTGTTTTGACCCTAGCTCTTGACTTTGGCTTGTTAGAGCCTGATTGAGCTCGATAGAGATACGCTGCATATTCAGTTGGATAGCTCACACGAGTGCCACTCCGAAAACGGGCGCTGTGCTTTGCGTTGGTGTCGTTCGTGCAGGTTGGACTTGCTCTCCACGGACTGGTTTGTGTGGAGGTAGCTGTATAGTCGCAACCGGGCGGGACGGGTGTGTTCACAGTCCTAGGGACGGGTATGATGCAATATACCGAACTTCTAATTCATGAAGTTACGATGTATGTTAGCTTAGAAAGCCATTGGAATCATTCCAGCGAAGTTCGGGAGCATTCGGGTGCTTCGGTGCGCATAGGGCGCGAAAACGGGACCCGAAAGGCTATGTTGGACCATGGACTAAATCCGGTATTAGCGTGGATGAAAAGATGATGAAAACATGCTTGAAAATACGTTTGGAGAGTCTCGATTCGATTTGAAATGAATCGGATGTCAAACGAGCGAAAACGAGTGAAAACGGAGCGAAAACGGTGAAAAAGTTGATAATTTGGCTAAGTCCTTGAAGACTGATTTCTGGACCTTCGGGGACCGGTCTCTCAGTCAAAGGACCGGTCTCTCAGGGACCGGTCTCTCATCGCAAGGACCGGTCCCCGAACCCCGAAAATGCCGAGTTCGAGCTGTTGCGAGAGAAGCATTGTTGAGGGACTTATTGGCATTTTGTGCATGGGTTATGAGTAAAGAGAGGATTAGAACCTCTCTCTCTCCCTCTCCCTCACCGTATCACACCAAAGCCTCCTCTCTATCTCTCTAGAAAGGCGGTGCCCAATGTTCCCTGACACATTGAAATGATTAATTCTCAACCTTCGGAGTCGAGTACAAAACATTTAAGATTATGACTCAAATCGGGCAAAAGTTATACAAGGTGCGTCTATTCTCATCACTCGCGTTTCATATTGTCGTACGCCCACATGAAACACTCAGTTGAGAATAAACCACAACTTGAATCTACCTCTAATCTCCTTTTTAGAGGTTTACAAATAACCCAATCCATTATCTTTTCGCCACAAGTCACAAGTCCTCGTCTCTCACGACCTTAATCTCCTATGGTTTACTATCCTAGGGTCTCCTAGGTCAAGCTAAACATTTTCTTTAAACTCTTTATGTCCTTTTTATGCTTCTCTATATTCTCTTTATGTTCTTTTTATCTCTGATAACCATCTTATCTGTCACGCCCCGAACCGACTCTTTGGTCGGATTCGGGCACGCCAACAGACCGCCGAACGGACAGGGTTTCCCCTGTACGCGGACAGAGTCTCCCTGTACGTTCAAGGCGTCGCAATCAATACAATGTACGAAGTTCCAAACAAGAACACATTTCAACCAAAGATTGCATAAGGAAGTATCAAAACGTAAATCTACTTGCTATTACAAGCATTCATCTCACATATTACATTTTTACATTCTTAGATTTCATCACATTTGATTCCTTGAATTCTTACTTCCAAATACAATCAAATTATTATACAAATTATTACACAGTTGATACATCTTGTTCTTTCATTTTCCATATCCTAAGTAGCCGACTCAGGGTGTTGGCTATCTGGTCTCTGTGGTAGGGCGCTAACTACGGAGCTAACGCCCTTCCTCGCGCCGCGCGCGCTCGGTGTGAACTATAACACCCCGAAACAACGTGGGGTGAGAAACTAACTCCATAGTCCCAGTGGGTACGGCCACCAATGGAAGAGCTCAGAACCATCAGTCCAACAGGAGGCAAACAACATGTTAGTCCAATAGATAGATATGAAATCATAAATCATGCAACTAACATTACATGCTTTTTCCTCACAACATGCATCATGTACATTATGAATTCATATAGTGGATTAATTGCTTCATACACTTATTCTTACCATTCTTTACTTTTACTCATATTTTAGCTTTATAGACTAAGTCTATTATTTAGCATTAACCTGTTCTATTCTTTATACTGTCTTTCGTTTAGCATTAACCTTCCTTATTCTTGATTCTTTATTCTTTATTCTTTACGCTTTACTAAGGGTACTCACACCTTAGTAATATTTCTTTCTTTGCTAAGGTTACTTTATTTAGCCAACTTTGCCATCCGACTCGGTCTTGAGCCAATCAACTGCAGATAGTCCGGCGCTCTGTCCGGCTTGAGGTGAAGGAACTCTCACATACACCTCAGCCTTCATCACAAACCACATCGCCAACGGGTCGCCAGAGCTGCGTCACCGGAGTGGTCAGGGACCCCCGGTGGAGAGGAACAGCATACACCCGCAGCCCGAGATCCTCGTACGGGAGAGGAACATGCCACATGCACCCTAGCGCTCACGCGTTGCTCATTAAAAGCCTCTGAAGTTTTCCGGTGGGAGAAGGAACATGCCACATGCACCCGCGGCCAGAACTATCGAGCTTGTATGTTGCACTAGCAGCCGCGCACTAGCAGCAGGGATTCCGGAATCTACTTCACATTACTCGAGGGTTGGTCTCACCCTATGTTATCGACCTATCTCAGGTCCAAGCCTTTTACTCACCTAAGTTAATACATTAGGTTCAATGTCATTACTCTCATAAGTCTAGGTTCATTGACACTAGGGTCCAATTTCTTTATCACCTAGGTTCATTCGACTCTAGGTCCATATCATTACGTTCACCAACCTAGGTTTATTTGACTCTAGGTTCAATACCACTCATGTTCTTGTTTTCCTAGTGGTCCATACTTAGAAATCATACTTGACATGCCAGTCTTGAATAACCTATGTTCAATGACACTAGTTCAATGCACTCGTCATCCTAGTTATTTATACTTAGGATCTTTACATATGACAGCTTGTCGAGTTCTTTACTTTACTTAGAGTTCATTGACCAAGTTCAACCTTCATATCCATTCTAACAATTCTTCATTATGAAATCATGCATTTTATACCATCAGTCAGATAACATACATCTTATAATGTCTTTAACATTTAACTCATGCTTCATCTATAGCATTTCTATAATATGTCAACATGCATTCTTACTTAGCAATTCTCATCATGCATTCTTACTTAGGCAATTCTTATCATGCATTCTTATTTAGCATCATTATATTATGTCTAATACACATTCTTTTAGCATTTCATCATGCATCATTTCTAAAACATGCATCTAGCTCATGTTACTTAGCATTTAACTGATGATCTACATATGTCTTAGATATTCATTAGCATTTAGCTCTTGCATTCATTACATACTTCACATGCACTTAGCATCTTTATCATGGGATTATATACATTTATTAGCATCATTATGGTGCATTCTTACTTAAGCATTCTTATCATGCATCAATAGTGGAACACACACACTTTGGCATGAAGGCGACCCAGTCGTTTCGGTAAACACAACCCACCTCTTAACGCGTTCCGATTGCTTGTCGTCACTTACAATCGGCCCCCCGCAGCCCTGATCCGGTTGCCCGAACTCTCGCGCGACCACTGACGGCCACCAATCCGCGATCCGTCTTGTTCGGGAGTTTATTCCCCGACACCACGATGCTCCCGATCCATTTTCATGATTTTTGGAGGCTTATCCCGCGTGCGCGGATCTGTACCAAAACAGACTGTTTCGTAAATAACTTCGCGTACACTCGTCGGATGTCGAACGAGCGCACCAATGCGTTCGTTATACCCCCAATTAGGTTTATATAGGCGTCAATTGAGATCAAACTCAACTATTTACAAAAACTCCTTTTTGGAGCCCTAGATGCTACTCTAGCAAATCCTCCATTTCGTCTCATGACATCAAGCATGGTTCATCTATTTAGCATGATAGGATTCCATTAAAATCATCTTTAGAGTATAAGAACTTAACCC
Organism: Ananas comosus; assembly: GCF_001540865.1. Lineage (NCBI taxonomy): Eukaryota > Viridiplantae > Streptophyta > Magnoliopsida > Poales > Bromeliaceae > Ananas > Ananas comosus. The sequence goes on from NC_033638.1 coordinate 1,979,461, forward strand.
TAAAGATCTTACCATTAAAGCTTCAAGAAGCTTACCTCTCTAGGTTTGCTCCAAGGTGAAAGAAAAAATGAAGAGATATGTGAGGGAAGCTCTCCACTTGCTTCACCTTCTTTTTCCCTTTCTTCTTCTTCTTCTTCTCTTCCT